>NW_027189146.1:1550881-1684718 GCF_040958095.1 Procambarus clarkii | reverse complement strand
AGAGCGAGGTTTCGTATTATTTAGATAAAAGAAAAGACATATGACAATGTTGTTTCCAATACAAATGATAAAAATCAATGTGTTTTCATTAGAATGAACTAAAATGTTCTTGATTTTCCGTTTATATTACCGACGGAAGATGTACACGTAAAACCGCACAATTCCGGCTGAAACGTCGATATATGCAATAAAAACCGAACTTCTCCTCTTTTTAATATCTTACTCAGTATTTCAACGAGAAACAAATAGATGATTGAAAATGAAGTATTTAAGGTTATTATCTAATCAATTTTGTGTTTGTATCATTTTTATCGTATATTTAATGAATTAATACCAATAAACTGGAAATTCACAAAAACGTGGAAAAACAGCAAAATATTGCCTAATTCGATGATATTTTGTTTATATCACATAAAGGAAAAGGGGGATGATAAACGTCAAAATACTGCTAAATTCGGTGATGTTTAGAACGAAACAAAATGGAAGAAAACTTGCTTAAAATGCAATATTATGCGAAATTCTGAGATTTGAAGGCAAATCACATATCGTGATAATACATGAAGTAGTATCGAAATATTGGTAAAAATGAATATATTTACGTAATATCAAACTACATGAAAAACGTGAAAAAAGTCACTATTAAACCAAATTTAAGGATTTTAACTTCGAACCATAAAGCGAGGTTTCGTATTATTTAGATCCAAGAAAACACATATGACAATGTTGTTTCCAATACAAATGATAAAAATCAATGTGTTTTCATTAGAATGAACTAAAATGTTCTTGATTTTCCGTTTATATTACCGACGGAAGATGTACACGTAAAACCGCACAATTCCGGTTGAAACGTCGATATATGCAATAAAAACCGAACTTCTCCTCTTTTCAATATCTTACTCAGTATTTCAACGAGAAACAAATAGATGATTGAAAATGATGTATTTAAGGTTATTATCTAATCAATTTTGTGTTTGTATCATTTTTATCGTATATTTAATGAATTAATACCAATAAACTGGAAATTCACAAAAACGTGGAAAAACAGCAAAATATTGCCTAATTCGATGATATTTTGTTTATATCACATAAAGGAAAAGGGGGATGATAAACGTCAAAATACTGTTAAATTCGGTGATGTTAAGTACGAAACAAAATGGAAGAAAACTTGCTTAAAATGCAATATTATGCGAAATTCTGAGATTTGAAGGCTAAATCACATATCGTGATAATACATGAAATAGTATCAAAATATTGGTATAAATGAATATAGTTACGTAATATCAAACTACATGAAAAACGTGAAAAAGTCACTATCAAACCAAATTTAAGAATTTTAACTTCGAATCATAAAGCGAGGTTTCGTATTATTTAGATTAAAGAAAAGACATATGACAATGTTGTTTCCAATACAAATGATAAAAATCAATTTGTTTTCATTAGAAATAACTAAAATGTTCCTGATATTGCGTTTATATTACCGATGGAAGATGTACACGTAAAACCGCTCTATTCCGACTGAAACGTCGATATATGCAATAAAATTCGAACTTCTCCCCTTTTCAATACCTTACTCAGTATTTCAACGAGAAACAAATAGATGATTGAAAATGAAGTATTTAATGTTATTATCTAACCAATTATGTGTTTGTATCATTTTTATCGTATATTTAATGAGTTTTTACCAATAAACTGGAAATTCACAAAAACGTGGAAAAACAGCAAATTATTGCCTAATTCGATGATTTTTTGTTTATATCACACAAAGGAAAAAGGAGATGATAAACGTCAAAATATTACTAAATTCGATGATTTTTAGTACGAAAGAAAATGCAAGAAAACTTGCTTAAAATGCAATATTTTGCGAAATTCTGAGATTTGAAGGCCAAATCACATATCGTGATACTACATGAAATAGTATCGAAATATTGGTAAAAATGAATATATTTATGTAATATCAAACTACGTGAAAAACGTGAAAAAAGTCACTACTAAACCAAATTTAAGGATTTTAACTTCGAACCATAAAGCGAGGTTTCGTATTATTTAGATAAAAGAAAAGACATATGACAATGTTGTTTCCAATACAAATGATAAAAATCAATGTGTTTTCATTAGAATGAACTAAAATGTTCTTGATTTTCCGTTTATATTACCGACGGAAGATGTACACGTAAAACCGCACAATTCCGGCTGAAACGTCGATATATGCAATAAAAAACGAACTTCTCCCCTTTTCAATACCTTACTCAGTATTTCAACGAGAAACAAATAGATGATTGAAAATGAAGTATTTAAGGTTATTATCTAACCAATTATGTGTTTGTATCATTTTTATCGTATATTTAATGGGTTTTTACCAATAAACTGGAAATTCACAAAAACGTGGAAAAACAGCAAATTATTGCCTAATTTGATGATTTTTTGTTTATATCACACAAAGGAAAAAGGAGATGATAAACGTCAAAATATTACTAAATTCGATGATTTTTAGTACGAAAGAAAATGCAAGAAAACTTGCTTAAAATGCAATATTTTGCGAAATTCTGAGATTTGAAGGCCAAATCACATATCGTGATACTACATGAAATAGTATCGAAATATTGGTAAAAATGAATATATTTATGTAATATCAAACTACGTGAAATACGTGAAAAAAGTCACTACTAAACCAAATTTAAGGATTTTAACTTCGAATCATAGAGCGAGGTTTCGTATTATTTAGATAAAAGAAAAGACATATGACAATGTTGTTTCCAATACAAATGATAAAAATCAATGTGTTTTCATTAGAATGAACTGAAATGTTCTTGATTTTCCGTTTATATTACCGACGGAAGATGTACACGTAAAACCGCACAATTCCGGCTGAAACGTCGATATATGCAATAAAAACCGAACTTCTCCCCTTTTCAATGCCTTACTCAGTATTTTAACGAGAACAAATAGATGATTGAAAATGAAGTATTTAAGGTTATTATCTAATCAATTTTGTGTTTGTATCATTTTTATCGTATATTTAATGAATTAATACCAATAAACTGGAAATTCACAAAAACGTGGAAAAACAGCAAAATATTGCCTAATTCGATGATATTTTGTTTATATCACATAAAGGAAAAGGGGGATGATAAACGTCAAAATACTGCTAAATTCGGTGATGTTTAGAACGAAACAAAATGGAAGAAAACTTGCTTAAAATGCAATATTATGCGAAATTCTGAGATTTGAAGGCAAATCACATATCGTGATAATACATGAAGTAGTATCGAAATATTGGTAAAAATGAATATATTTACGTAATATCAAACTATATGAAAAACGTGAAAAAAGTCACTATTAAACCAAATTTAAGGATTTTAACTTCGAACCATAAAGCGAGGTTTCGTATTATTTAGATCCAAGAAAAGACATATGACAATGTTGTTTCCAATACAAATGATAAAAATCAATGTGTTTTCATTAGAATGAACTAAAATGTTCTTGATTTTCCGTTTATATTACCGACGGAAGATGTACACGTAAAACCGCACAATTCCGGTTGAAACGTCGATATATGCAATAAAAACCGAACTTCTCCTCTTTTCAATATCTTACTCAGTATTTCAACGAGAAACAAATAGATGATTGAAAATGATGTATTTAAGGTTATTATCTAATCAATTTTGTGTTTGTATCATTTTTATCGTATATTTAATGAATTAATACCAATAAACTGGAAATTCACAAAAACGTGGAAAAACAGCAAAATTCGATTCTCCTAATTCTCCTAAAACTCCTAATTCGATGATATTTTGTTTATATCACATAAAGGAAAAGGGGGATGATAAACGTCAAAATACTGTTAAATTCGGTGATGTTAAGTACGAAACAAAATGGAAGAAAACTTGCTTAAAATGCAATATTATGCGAAATTCTGAGATTTGAAGGCCAAATCACATATCGTGATACTACATGAAATAGTATCAAAATATTGGTATAAATGAATATAGTTATGTAATATCAAACTACATGAAAAACGTGAAAAAAGTCACTATCAAACCAAATTTAAGAATTTTAACTTCGAATCATAGAGCGAGGTTTCGTATTATTTAGATAAAAGAAAAGACATATGACAATGTTGTTTCCAATACAAATGATAAAAATCAATGTGTTTTCATTAGAATGAACTAAAATGTTCTTGATTTTCCGTTTATATTACCGACGGAAGATGTACACGTAAAACCGCACAATTCCGGTTGAAACGTCGATATATGCAATAAAAACCGAACTTCTCCTCTTTTCAATATCTTACTCAGTATTTCAACGAGAAACAAATAGATGATTGAAAATGATGTATTTAAGGTTATTATCTAATCAATTTTGTGTTTGTATCATTTTTATCGTATATTTAATGAATTAATACCAATAAACTGGAAATTCACAAAAACGTGGAAAAACAGCAAAATATTGCCTAATTCGATGATATTTTGTTTATATCACATAAAGGAAAAGGGGGATGATAAACGTCAAAATACTGTTAAATTCGGTGATGTTAAGTACGAAACAAAATGGAAGAAAACTTGCTTAAAATGCAATATTATGCGAAATTCTGAGATTTGAAGGCTAAATCACATATCGTGATAATACATGAAATAGTATCAAAATATTGGTATAAATGAATATAGTTACGTAATATCAAACTACATGAAAAACGTGAAAAAAGTCACTATCAAACCAAATTTAAGAATTTTAACTTCGAATCATAAAGCGAGGTTTCGTATTATTTAGATTAAAGAAAAGACATATGACAATGTTGTTTCCAATACAAATGATAAAAATCAATTTGTTTTCATTAGAAATAACTAAAATGTTCCTGATATTGCGTTTATATTACCGATGGAAGATGTACACGTAAAACCGCTCTATTCCGACTGAAACGTCGATATATGCAATAAAATTCGAACTTCTCCCCTTTTCAATACCTTACTCAGTATTTCAACGAGAAACAAATAGATGATTGAAAATGAAGTATTTAAGGTTATTATCTAACCAATTATGTGTTTGTATCATTTTTATCGTATATTTAATGAGTTTTTACCAATAAACTGGAAATTCACAAAAACGTGGAAAAACAGCAAATTATTGCCTAATTCGATGATTTTTTGTTTATATCACACAAAGGAAAAAGGAGATGATAAACGTCAAAATATTACTAAATTCGATGATTTTTAGTACGAAAGAAAATGCAAGAAAACTTGCTTAAAATGCAATATTTTGCGAAATTCTGGGATTTGAAGGCCAAATCACATATCGTGATACTACATGAAATAGTATCGAAATATTGGTAAAAATGAATATATTTATGTAATATCAAACTACGTGAAAAACGTGAAAAAAGTCACTACTAAACCAAATTTAAGGATTTTAACTTCGAACCATAAAGCGAGGTTTCGTATTATTTAGATCCAAGAAAAGACATATGACAATGTTGTTTCCAATACAAATGATAAAAATCAATGTGTTTTCATTAGAATGAACTAAAATGTTCTTGATTTTCCGTTTATATTACCGACGGAAGATGTACACGTAAAACCGCACAATTCCGGCTGAAACGTCGATATATGCAATAAAAACCGAACTTCTCCTCTTTTCAATATCTTACTCAGTATTTCAACGAGCAACAAATAGATGATTGAAAATGAAGTATTTAAGGTTATTATCTAATCAATTTTGTGTTTGTATCATTTTTATCGTATATTTAATGAATTAATACCAATAAACTGGAAATTCACAAAAACGTGGAAAAACAGCAAAATATTGCCTAATTCGATGATATTTTGTTTATATCACATAAAGGAAAAGGGGGATGATAAACGTCAAAATACTGTTAAATTCGGTGATGTTAAGTACGAAACAAAATGGAAGAAAACTTGCTTAAAATGCAATATTATGCGAAATTCTGAGATTTGAAGGCCAAATCACATATCGTGATACTACATGAAATAGTATCGAAATATTGGTAAAAATGAATATATTTATGTAATATCAAACTACGTGAAAAACGTGAAAAAAGTCACTACTAAACCAAATTTAAGGATTTTAACTTCGAATCATAGAGCGAGGTTTCGTATTATTTAGATAAAAGAAAAGACATATGACAATGTTGTTTCCAATACAAATGATAAAAATCAATGTGTTTTCATTAGAATGAACTAAAATGTTCTTGATTTTCCGTTTATATTACCGACGGAAGATGTACACGTAAAACCGCACAATTCCGGCTGAAACGTCGATATATGCAATAAAAACCGAACTTCTCCTCTTTTTAATATCTTACTCAGTATTTCAACGAGAAACAAATAGATGATTGAAAATGAAGTATTTAAGGTTATTATCTAATCAATTTTGTGTTTGTATCATTTTTATCGTATATTTAATGAATTAATACCAATAAACTGGAAATTCACAAAAACGTGGAAAAACAGCAAAATATTGCCTAATTCGATGATATTTTGTTTATATCACATAAAGGAAAAGGGGGATGATAAACGTCAAAATACTGCTAAATTCGGTGATGTTTAGAACGAAACAAAATGGAAGAAAACTTGCTTAAAATGCAATATTATGCGAAATTCTGAGATTTGAAGGCAAATCACATATCGTGATACTACATGAAGTAGTATCGAAATATTGGTAAAAATGAATATATTTACGTAATATCAAACTACATGAAAAACGTGAAAAAAGTCACTATTAAACCAAATTTAAGGATTTTAACTTCGAACCATAAAGCGAGGTTTCGTATTATTTAGATCCAAGAAAAGACATATGACAATGTTGTTTCCAATACAAATGATAAAAATCAATGTGTTTTCATTAGAATGAACTAAAATGTTCTTGATTTTCCGTTTATATTACCGACGGAAGATGTACACGTAAAACCGCACAATTCCGGTTGAAACGTCGATATATGCAATAAAAACCGAACTTCTCCTCTTTTCAATATCTTACTCAGTATTTCAACGAGAAACAAATAGATGATTGAAAATGATGTATTTAAGGTTATTATCTAATCAATTTTGTGTTTGTATCATTTTTATCGTATATTTAATGAATTAATACCAATAAACTGGAAATTCACAAAAACGTGGAAAAACAGCAAAAAATTGCCTAATTCGATGATATTTTGTTTATATCACATAAAGGAAAAGGGGGATGATAAACGTCAAAATACTGTTAAATTCGGTGATGTTAAGTACGAAACAAAATGGAAGAAAACTTGCTTAAAATGCAATATTATGCGAAATTCTGAGATTTGAAGGCCAAATCACATATCGTGATACTACATGAAATAGTATCGAAATATTGGTAAAAATTAATATATTTATGTAATATCAAACTACGTGAAAAACGTGAAAAAAGTCACTACTAAACCAAATTTAAGGATTTTAACTTCGAATCATAGAGCGAGGTTTCGTATTATTTAGATAAAAGAAAAGACATATGACAATGTTGTTTCCAATACAAATGATAAAAATCAATGTGTTTTCATTAGAATGAACTAAAATGTTCTTGATTTTCCGTTTATATTACCGACGGAAGATGTACACGTAAAACCGCACAATTCCGGCTGAAACGTCGATATATGCAATAAAAACCGAACTTCTCCTCTTTTTAATATCTTACTCAGTATTTCAACGAGAAACAAATAGATGATTGAAAATGAAGTATTTAAGGTTATTATCTAATCAATTTTGTGTTTGTATCATTTTTATCGTATATTTAATGAATTAATACCAATAAACTGGAAATTCACAAAAACGTGGAAAAACAGCAAAATATTGCCTAATTCGATGATATTTTGTTTATATCACATAAAGGAAAAGGGGGATGATAAACGTCAAAATACTGCTAAATTCGGTGATGTTTAGAACGAAACAAAATGGAAGAAAACTTGCTTAAAATGCAATATTATGCGAAATTCTGAGATTTGAAGGCAAATCACATATCGTGATAATACATGAAGTAGTATCGAAATATTGGTAAAAATGAATATATTTACGTAATATCAAACTACATGAAAAACGTGAAAAAAGTCACTATTAAACCAAATTTAAGGATTTTAACTTCGAACCATAAAGCGAGGTTTCGTATTATTTAGATCCAAGAAAACACATATGACAATGTTGTTTCCAATACAAATGATAAAAATCAATGTGTTTTCATTAGAATGAACTAAAATGTTCTTGATTTTCCGTTTATATTACCGACGGAAGATGTACACGTAAAACCGCACAATTCCGGTTGAAACGTCGATATATGCAATAAAAACCGAACATCTCCTCTTTTCAATATCTTACTCAGTATTTCAACGAGAAACAAATAGATGATTGAAAATGATGTATTTAAGGTTATTATCTAATCAATTTTGTGTTTGTATCATTTTTATCGTATATTTAATGAATTAATACCAATAAACTGGAAATTCACAAAAACGTGGAAAAACAGCAAAATATTGCCTAATTCGATGATATTTTGTTTATATCACATAAAGGAAAAGGGGGATGATAAACGTCAAAATACTGTTAAATTCGGTGATGTTAAGTACGAAACAAAATGGAAGAAAACTTGCTTAAAATGCAATATTATGCGAAATTCTGAGATTTGAAGGCTAAATCACATATCGTGATAATACATGAAATAGTATCAAAATATTGGTATAAATGAATATAGTTACGTAATATCAAACTACATGAAAAACGTGAAAAAAGTCACTATCAAACCAAATTTAAGAATTTTAACTTCGAATCATAAAGCGAGGTTTCGTATTATTTAGATTAAAGAAAAGACATATGACAATGTTGTTTCCAATACAAATGATAAAAATCAATTTGTTTTCATTAGAAATAACTAAAATGTTCCTGATATTGCGTTTATATTACCGATGGAAGATGTACACGTAAAACCGCTCTATTCCGACTGAAACGTCGATATATGCAATAAAATTCGAACTTCTCCCCTTTTCAATACCTTACTCAGTATTTCAACGAGAAACAAATAGATGATTGAAAATGAAGTATTTAATGTTATTATCTAACCAATTATGTGTTTGTATCATTTTTATCGTATATTTAATGAGTTTTTACCAATAAACTGGAAATTCACAAAAACGTGGAAAAACAGCAAATTATTGCCTAATTCGATGATTTTTTGTTTATATCACACAAAGGAAAAAGGAGATGATAAACGTCAAAATATTACTAAATTCGATGATTTTTAGTACGAAAGAAAATGCAAGAAAACTTGCTTAAAATGCAATATTTTGCGAAATTCTGAGATTTGAAGGCCAAATCACATATCGTGATACTACATGAAATAGTATCGAAATATTGGTAAAAATGAATATATTTATGTAATATCAAACTACGTGAAAAACGTGAAAAAAGTCACTACTAAACCAAATTTAAGGATTTTAACTTCGAACCATAAAGCGAGGTTTCGTATTATTTAGATAAAAGAAAAGACATATGACAATGTTGTTTCCAATACAAATGATAAAAATCAATGTGTTTTCATTAGAATGAACTAAAATGTTCTTGATTTTCCGTTTATATTACCGACGGAAGATGTACACGTAAAACCGCACAATTCCGGCTGAAACGTCGATATATGCAATAAAAAACGAACTTCTCCCCTTTTCAATACCTTACTCAGTATTTCAACGAGAAACAAATAGATGATTGAAAATGAAGTGTTTAAGGATATTATCTAATCAATTATGTGTTTGTATCATTTTTATCGTATATTTAATGGGTTTTTACCAATAAACTGGAAATTCACAAAAACGTGGAAAAACAGCAAATTATTGCCTAATTCGATGATTTTTTGTTTATATCACACAAAGGAAAAAGGAGATGATAAACGTCAAAATATTACTAAATTCGATGATTTTTAGTACGAAAGAAAATGCAAGAAAACTTGCTTAAAATGCAATATTTTGCGAAATTCTGAGATTTGAAGGCCAAATCACATATCGTGATACTACATGAAATAGTATCGAAATATTGGTAAAAATGAATATATTTATGTAATATCAAACTACGTGAAATACGTGAAAAAAGTCACTACTAAACCAAATTTAAGGATTTTAACTTCGAATCATAGAGCGAGGTTTCGTATTATTTAGATAAAAGAAAAGACATATGACAATGTTGTTTCCAATACAAATGATAAAAATCAATGTGTTTTCATTAGAATGAACTGAAATGTTCTTGATTTTCCGTTTATATTACCGACGGAAGATGTACACGTAAAACCGCACAATTCCGGCTGAAACGTCGATATATGCAATAAAAACCGAACTTCTCCCCTTTTCAATGCCTTACTCAGTATTTTAACGAGAACAAATAGATGATTGAAAATGAAGTATTTAAGGTTATTATCTAATCAATTTTGTGTTTGTATCATTTTTATCGTATATTTAATGAATTAATACCAATAAACTGGAAATTCACAAAAACGTGGAAAAACAGCAAAATATTGCCTAATTCGATGATATTTTGTTTATATCACATAAAGGAAAAGGGGGATGATAAACGTCAAAATACTGCTAAATTCGGTGATGTTTAGAACGAAACAAAATGGAAGAAAACTTGCTTAAAATGCAATATTATGCGAAATTCTGAGATTTGAAGGCAAATCACATATCGTGATAATACATGAAGTAGTATCGAAATATTGGTAAAAATGAATATATTTACGTAATATCAAACTATATGAAAAACGTGAAAAAAGTCACTATTAAACCAAATTTAAGGATTTTAACTTCGAACCATAAAGCGAGGTTTCGTATTATTTAGATCCAAGAAAAGACATATGACAATGTTGTTTCCAATACAAATGATAAAAATCAATGTGTTTTCATTAGAATGAACTAAAATGTTCTTGATTTTCCGTTTATATTACCGACGGAAGATGTACACGTAAAACCGCACAATTCCGGTTGAAACGTCGATATATGCAATAAAAACCGAACTTCTCCTCTTTTCAATATCTTACTCAGTATTTCAACGAGAAACAAATAGATGATTGAAAATGATGTATTTAAGGTTATTATCTAATCAATTTTGTGTTTGTATCATTTTTATCGTATATTTAATGAATTAATACCAATAAACTGGAAATTCACAAAAACGTGGAAAAACAGCAAAATATTGCCTAATTCGATGATATTTTGTTTATATCACATAAAGGAAAAGGGGGATGATAAACGTCAAAATACTGTTAAATTCGGTGATGTTAAGTACGAAACAAAATGGAAGAAAACTTGCTTAAAATGCAATATTATGCGAAATTCTGAGATTTGAAGGCTAAATCACATATCGTGATAATACATGAAATAGTATCAAAATATTGGTATAAATGAATATAGTTACGTAATATCAAACTACATGAAAAACGTGAAAAAAGTCACTATCAAACCAAATTTAAGAATTTTAACTTCGAATCATAAAGCGAGGTTTCGTATTATTTAGATTAAAGAAAAGACATATGACAATGTTGTTTCCAATACAAATGATAAAAATCAATTTGTTTTCATTAGAAATAACTAAAATGTTCCTGATATTGCGTTTATATTACCGATGGAAGATGTACACGTAAAACCGCTCTATTCCGACTGAAACGTCGATATATGCAATATAATTCGAACTTCTCCCCTTTTCAATACCTTACTCAGTATTTCAACGAGAAACAAATAGATGATTGAAAATGAAGTATTTAAGGTTATTATCTAACCAATTATGTGTTTGTATCATTTTTATCGTATATTTAATGAGTTTTTACCAATAAACTGGAAATTCACAAAAACGTGGAAAAACAGCAAATTATTGCCTAATTCGATGATTTTTTGTTTATATCACACAAAGGAAAAAGGAGATGATAAACGTCAAAATATTACTAAATTCGATGATTTTTAGTACGAAAGAAAATGCAAGAAAACTTGCTTAAAATGCAATATTTTGCGAAATTCTGAGATTTGAAGGCCAAATCACATATCGTGATACTACATGAAATAGTATCGAAATATTGGTAAAAATGAATATATTTATGTAATATCAAACTACGTGAAAAACGTGAAAAAAGTCACTACTAAACCAAATTTAAGGATTTTAACTTCGAACCATAAAGCGAGGTTTCGTATTATTTAGATCCAAGAAAAGACATATGACAATGTTGTTTCCAATACAAATGATAAAAATCAATGTGTTTTCATTAGAATGAACTAAAATGTTCTTGATTTTCCGTTTATATTACCGACGGAAGATGTACACGTAAAACCGCACAATTCCGGCTGAAACGTCGATATATGCAATAAAAACCGAACTTCTCCTCTTTTCAATATCTTACTCAGTATTTCAACGAGCAAAAAATAGATGATTGAAAATGAAGTATTTAAGGTTATTATCTAATCAATTTTGTGTTTGTATCATTTTTATCGTATATTTAATGAATTAATACCAATAAACTGGAAATTCACAAAAACGTGGAAAAACAGCAAAATATTGCCTAATTCGATGATATTTTGTTTATATCACATAAAGGAAAAGGGGGATGATAAACGTCAAAATACTGTTAAATTCGGTGATGTTAAGTACGAAACAAAATGGAAGAAAACTTGCTTAAAATGCAATATTATGCGAAATTCTGAGATTTGAAGGCCAAATCACATATCGTGATACTACATGAAATAGTATCGAAATATTGGTAAAAATGAATATATTTATGTAATATCAAACTACGTGAAAAACGTGAAAAAAGTCACTACTAAACCAAATTTAAGGATTTTAACTTCGAATCATAGAGCGAGGTTTCGTATTATTTAGATAAAAGAAAAGACATATGACAATGTTGTTTCCAATACAAATGATAAAAATCAATGTGTTTTCATTAGAATGAACTAAAATGTTCTTGATTTTCCGTTTATATTACCGACGGAAGATGTACACGTAAAACCGCACAATTCCGGTTGAAACGTCGATATATGCAATAAAAACCGAACTTCTCCTCTTTTCAATATCTTACTCAGTATTTCAACGAGAAACAAATAGATGATTGAAAATGATGTATTTAAGGTTATTATCTAATCAATTTTGTGTTTGTATCATTTTTATCGTATATTTAATGAATTAATACCAATAAACTGGAAATTCACAAAAACGTGGAAAAACAGCAAAATATTGCCTAATTCGATGATATTTTGTTTATATCACATAAAGGAAAAGGGGGATGATGAACGTCAAAATACTGTTAAATTCGGTGATGTTAAGTACGAAACAAAATGGAAGAAAACTTGCTTAAAATGCAATATTATGCGAAATTCTGAGATTTGAAGGCTAAATCACATATCGTGATAATACATGAAATAGTATCAAAATATTGGTATAAATGAATATAGTTACGTAATATCAAACTACATGAAAAACGTGAAAAAAGTCACTATCAAACCAAATTTAAGAATTTTAACTTCGAATCATAAAGCGAGGTTTCGTATTATTTAGATTAAAGAAAAGACATATGACAATGTTGTTTCCAATACAAATGATAAAAATCAATTTGTTTTCATTAGAAATAACTAAAATGTTCCTGATATTGCGTTTATATTACCGATGGAAGATGTACACGTAAAACCGCTCTATTCCGACTGAAACGTCGATATATGCAATAAAATTCGAACTTCTCCCCTTTTCAATACCTTACTCAGTATTTCAACGAGAAACAAATAGATGATTGAAAATGAAGTATTTAAGGTTATTATCTAACCAATTATGTGTTTGTATCATTTTTATCGTATATTTAATGAGTTTTTACCAATAAACTGGAAATTCACAAAAACGTGGAAAAACAGCAAATTATTGCCTAATTCGATGATTTTTTGTTTATATCACACAAAGGAAAAAGGAGATGATAAACGTCAAAATATTACTAAATTCGATGATTTTTAGTACGAAAGAAAATGCAAGAAAACTTGCTTAAAATGCAATATTTTGCGAAATTCTGAGATTTGAAGGCCAAATCACATATCGTGATACTACATGAAATAGTATCGAAATATTGGTAAAAATGAATATATTTATGTAATATCAAACTACGTGAAAAACGTGAAAAAAGTCACTACTAAACCAAATTTAAGGATTTTAACTTCGAACCATAAAGCGAGGTTTCGTATTATTTAGATCCAAGAAAAGACATATGACAATGTTGTTTCCAATACAAATGATAAAAATCAATGTGTTTTCATTAGAATGAACTAAAATGTTCTTGATTTTCCGTTTATATTACCGACGGAAGATGTACACGTAAAACCGCACAATTCCGGCTGAAACGTCGATATATGCAATAAAAACCGAACTTCTCCTCTTTTCAATATCTTACTCAGTATTTCAACGAGCAACAAATAGATGATTGAAAATGAAGTATTTAAGGTTATTATCTAATCAATTTTGTGTTTGTATCATTTTTATCGTATATTTAATGAATTAATACCAATAAACTGGAAATTCACAAAAACGTGGAAAAACAGCAAAATATTGCCTAATTCGATGATATTTTGTTTATATCACATAAAGGAAAAGGGGGATGATAAACGTCAAAATACTGTTAAATTCGGTGATGTTAAGTACGAAACAAAATGGAAGAAAACTTGCTTAAAATGCAATATTATGCGAAATTCTGAGATTTGAAGGCCAAATCACATATCGTGATACTACATGAAATAGTATCGAAATATTGGTAAAAATGAATATATTTATGTAATATCAAACTACGTGAAAAACGTGAAAAAAGTCACTACTAAACCAAATTTAAGGATTTTAACTTCGAATCATAGAGCGAGGTTTCGTATTATTTAGATAAAAGAAAAGACATATGACAATGTTGTTTCCAATACAAATGATAAAAATCAATGTGTTTTCATTAGAATGAACTAAAATGTTCTTGATTTTCCGTTTATATTACCGACGGAAGATGTACACGTAAAACCGCACAATTCCGGCTGAAACGTCGATATATGCAATAAAAACCGAACTTCTCCTCTTTTTAATATCTTACTCAGTATTTCAACGAGAAACAAATAGATGATTGAAAATGAAGTATTTAAGGTTATTATCTAATCAATTTTGTGTTTGTATCATTTTTATCGTATATTTAATGAATTAATACCAATAAACTGGAAATTCACAAAAACGTGGAAAAACAGCAAAATATTGCCTAATTCGATGATATTTTGTTTATATCACATAAAGGAAAAGGGGGATGATAAACGTCAAAATACTGCTAAATTCGGTGATGTTTAGAACGAAACAAAATGGAAGAAAACTTGCTTAAAATGCAATATTATGCGAAATTCTGAGATTTGAAGGCAAATCACATATCGTGATACTACATGAAGTAGTATCGAAATATTGGTAAAAATGAATATATTTACGTAATATCAAACTACATGAAAAACGTGAAAAAAGTCACTATTAAACCAAATTTAAGGATTTTAACTTCGAACCATAAAGCGAGGTTTCGTATTATTTAGATCCAAGAAAAGACATATGACAATGTTGTTTCCAATACAAATGATAAAAATCAATGTGTTTTCATTAGAATGAACTAAAATGTTCTTGATTTTCCGTTTATATTACCGACGGAAGATGTACACGTAAAACCGCACAATTCCGGTTGAAACGTCGATATATGCAATAAAAACCGAACTTCTCCTCTTTTCAATATCTTACTCAGTATTTCAACGAGAAACAAATAGATGATTGAAAATGATGTATTTAAGGTTATTATCTAATCAATTTTGTGTTTGTATCATTTTTATCGTATATTTAATGAATTAATACCAATAAACTGGAAATTCACAAAAACGTGGAAAAACAGCAAAAAATTGCCTAATTCGATGATATTTTGTTTATATCACATAAAGGAAAAGGGGGATGATAAACGTCAAAATACTGTTAAATTCGGTGATGTTAAGTACGAAACAAAATGGAAGAAAACTTGCTTAAAATGCAATATTATGCGAAATTCTGAGATTTGAAGGCTAAATCACATATCGTGATAATACATGAAATAGTATCAAAATATTGGTATAAATGAATATAGTTACGTAATATCAAACTACATGAAAAACGTGAAAAAAGTCACTATCAAACCAAATTTAAGAATTTTAACTTCGAATCATAAAGCGAGGTTTCGTATTATTTAGATTAAAGAAAAGACATATGACAATGTTGTTTCCAATACAAATGATAAAAATCAATTTGTTTTCATTAGAAATAACTAAAATGTTCCTGATATTGCGTTTATATTACCGATGGAAGATGTACACGTAAAACCGCTCTATTCCGACTGAAACGTCGATATATGCAATAAAATTCGAACTTCTCCCCTTTTCAATACCTTACTCAGTATTTCAACGAGAAACAAATAGATGATTGAAAATGAAGTATTTAAGGTTATTATCTAACCAATTATGTGTTTGTATCATTTTTATCGTATATATAATGAGTTTTTACCAATAAACTGGAAATTCACAAAAACGTGGAAAAACAGCAAATTATTGCCTAATTCGATGATTTTTTGTTTATATCACACAAAGGAAAAAGGAGATGATAAACGTCAAAATATTACTAAATTCGATGATTTTTAGTACGAAAGAAAATGCAAGAAAACTTGCTTAAAATGCAATATTTTGCGAAATTCTGAGATTTGAAGGCCAAATCACATATCGTGATACTACATGAAATAGTATCGAAATATTGGTAAAAATGAATATATTTATGTAATATCAAACTACGTGAAAAACGTGAAAAAAGTCACTACTAAACCAAATTTAAGGATTTTAACTTCGAACCATAAAGCGAGGTTTCGTATTATTTAGATAAAAGAAAAGACATATGACAATGTTGTTTCCAATACAAATGATAAAAATCAATGTGTTTTCATTAGAATGAACTAAAATGTTCCTGATATTACGTTTATATTACCGATGGAAGATGTACACGTAAAACCGCACAATTCCGGCTGAAACGTCGATATATGCAATAAAAACCGAACTTCTCCCCTTTTCAATACCTTACTCAGTATTTCAACGAGAAACAAATAGATGATTGAAAATGAAGTGTTTAAGGTTATTATCTAACCAATTATGTGTTTGTATCATTTTTATCGTATATTTAATGGGTTTTTACCAATAAACTGGAAATTCACAAAAACGTGGAAAAACAGCAAATTATTGCCTAATTCGATGATTTTTTGTTTATATCACACAAAGGAAAAAGGAGATGATAAACGTCAAAATATTACTAAATTCGATGATTTTTAGTACGAAAGAAAATGCAAGAAAACTTGCTTAAAATGCAATATTTTGCGAAATTCTGAGATTTGAAGGCCAAATCACATATCGTGATACTACATGAAATAGTATCGAAATATTGGTAAAAATTAATATATTTATGTAATATCAAACTACGTGAAAAACGTGAAAAAAGTCACTACTAAACCAAATTTAAGGATTTTAACTTCGAATCATAGAGCGAGGTTTCGTATTATTTAGATAAAAGAAAAGACATATGACAATGTTGTTTCCAATACAAATGATAAAAATCAATGTGTTTTCATTAGAATGAACTAAAATGTTCTTGATTTTCCGTTTATATTACCGACGGAAGATGTACACGTAAAACCGCACAATTCCGGCTGAAACGTCGATATATGCAATAAAAACCGAACTTCTCCTCTTTTTAATATCTTACTCAGTATTTCAACGAGAAACAAATAGATGATTGAAAATGAAGTATTTAAGGTTATTATCTAATCAATTTTGTGTTTGTATCATTTTTATCGTATATTTAATGAATTAATACCAATAAACTGGAAATTCACAAAAACGTGGAAAAACAGCAAAATATTGCCTAATTCGATGATATTTTGTTTATATCACATAAAGGAAAAGGGGGATGATAAACGTCAAAATACTGCTAAATTCGGTGATGTTTAGAACGAAACAAAATGGAAGAAAACTTGCTTAAAATGCAATATTATGCGACATTCTGAGATTTGAAGGCAAATCACATATCGTGATACTACATGAAGTAGTATCGAAATATTGGTAAAAATGAATATATTTACGTAATATCAAACTACATGAAAAACGTGAAAAAAGTCACTATTAAACCAAATTTAAGGATTTTAACTTCGAACCATAAAGCGAGGTTTCGTATTATTTAGATCCAAGAAAAGACATATGACAATGTTGTTTCCAATACAAATGATAAAAATCAATGTGTTTTCATTAGAATGAACTAAAATGTTCTTGATTTTCCGTTTATATTACCGACGGAAGATGTACACGTAAAACCGCACAATTCCGGTTGAAACGTCGATATATGCAATAAAAACCGAACTTCTCCTCTTTTCAATATCTTACTCAGTATTTCAACGAGAAACAAATAGATGATTGAAAATGATGTATTTAAGGTTATTATCTAATCAATTTTGTGTTTGTATCATTTTTATCGTATATTTAATGAATTAATACCAATAAACTGGAAATTCACAAAAACGTGGAAAAACAGCAAAATATTGCCTAATTCGATGATATTTTGTTTATATCACATAAAGGAAAAGGGGGATGATAAACGTCAAAATACTGTTAAATTCGGTGATGTTAAGTACGAAACAAAATGGAAGAAAACTTGCTTAAAATGCAATATTATGCGAAATTCTGAGATTTGAAGGCTAAATCACATATCGTGATAATACATGAAATAGTATCAAAATATTGGTATAAATGAATATAGTTACGTAATATCAAACTACATGAAAAACGTGAAAAAAGTCACTATCAAACCAAATTTAAGAATTTTAACTTCGAATCATAAAGCGAGGTTTCGTATTATTTAGATTAAAGAAAAGACATATGACAATGTTGTTTCCAATACAAATGATAAAAATCAATTTGTTTTCATTAGAAATAACTAAAATGTTCCTGATATTGCGTTTATATTACCGATGGAAGATGTACACGTAAAACCGCTCTATTCCGACTGAAACGTCGATATATGCAATAAAATTCGAACTTCTCCCCTTTTCAATACCTTACTCAGTATTTCAACGAGAAACAAATAGATGATTGAAAATGAAGTATTTAAGGTTATTATCTAACCAATTATGTGTTTGTATCATTTTTATCGTATATTTAATGAGTTTTTACCAATAAACTGGAAATTCACAAAAACGTGGAAAAACAGCAAATTATTGCCTAATTCGATGATTTTTTGTTTATATCACACAAAGGAAAAAGGAGATGATAAACGTCAAAATATTACTAAATTCGATGATTTTTAGTACGAAAGAAAATGCAAGAAAACTTGCTTAAAATGCAATATTTTGCGAAATTCTGAGATTTGAAGGCCAAATCACATATCGTGATACTACATGAAATAGTATCGAAATATTGGTAAAAATGAATATATTTATGTAATATCAAACTACGTGAAAAACGTGAAAAAAGTCACTACTAAACCAAATTTAAGGATTTTAACTTCGAACCATAAAGCGAGGTTTCGTATTATTTAGATAAAAGAAAAGACATATGACAATGTTGTTTCCAATACAAATGATAAAAATCAATGTGTGTTCATTAGAATGAACTAAAATGTTCTTGATTTTCCGTTTATATTACCGACGGAAGATGTACACGTAAAACCGCACAATTCCGGCTGAAACGTCGATATATGCAATAAAAAACGAACTTCTCCCCTTTTCAATACCTTACTCAGTATTTCAACGAGAAACAAATAGATGATTGAAAATGAAGTGTTTAAGGATATTATCTAATCAATTATGTGTTTGTATCATTTTTATCGTATATTTAATGGGTTTTTACCAATAAACTGGAAATTCACAAAAACGTGGAAAAACAGCAAATTATTGCCTAATTCGATGATTTTTTGTTTATATCACACAAAGGAAAAAGGAGATGATAAACGTCAAAATATTACTAAATTCGATGATTTTTAGTACGAAAGAAAATGCAAGAAAACTTGCTTAAAATGCAATATTATGCGAAATTCTGAGATTTGAAGGCCAAATCACATATCGTGATAATACATGAAATAGTATCAAAATATTGGTATAAATGAATATAGTTACGTAATATCAAACTACATGAAAAACGTGAAAAAAGTCACTATCAAACCAAATTTAAGGATTTTAACTTCGAATCATAAAGCGAGGTTTCGTATTATTTAGACTAAAGAAAAGACATATGACAATGTTGTTTCCAATACAAATGATAAAAATCAATTTGTTTTCATTAGAAATAACTAAAATGTTCCTGATATTACGTTTATATTACCGATGGAAGATGTACACGTAAAACCGCTCTATTCCGACTGAAACGTCGATATATGCAATAAAATTCGAACTTCTCCCCTTTTCAATACCTTACTCAGTATTTCAACGAGAAACAAATAGATGATTGAAAATGAAGTATTTAAGGTTATTATCTAATCAATTATGTGTTTGTATCATTTTTATCGTATATTTAATGAGTTTTTACCAATAAACTGGAAATTCACAAAAACGTGGAAAACAGCAAATTATTGCTTAATTCGATGATTTTTTGTTTATATCACACAAAGGAAAAAGGAGATGATAAACGTCAAAATATTACTAAATTCGATGATTTTTAGTACGAAAGAAAATGCAAGAAAACTTGCTTAAAATGCAATATTTTGCGAAATTCTGAGATTTGAAGGCCAAATCACATATCGTGATACTACATGAAATAGTATCGAAATATTGGTAAAAATGAATATATTTATGTAATATCAAACTACGTGAAAAACGTGAAAAAAGTCACTACTAAACCAAATTTAAGGATTTTAACTTCGAATCATAGAGCGAGGTTTCGTATTATTTAGATAAAAGAAAAGACATATGACAATGTTTCCAATACAAATGATAAAAATCAATGTGTTTTCATTAGAATGAACTAAAATGTTCTTGATTTTCCGTTTATATTACCGACGGAAGATGTACACGTAAAACCGCACAATTCCGGCTGAAACGTCGATATATGCAATAAAAACCGAACTTCTCCCCTTTTCAATACCTTACTCAGTATTTCAACGAGAAACACATAGATGATTGAAAATGAAGTATTTAAGGTTATTATCTAATCAATTTTGTGTTTGTATCATTTTTATCGTATATTTAATGAATTAATACCAATAAACTGGAAATTCACAAAAACGTGGAAAAACAGCAAAATATTGCCTAATTCGATGATATTTTGTTTATATCACATAAAGGAAAAGGGGGATGATAAACGTCAAAATACTGCTAAATTCGGTGATGTTTAGTACGAAACAAAATGGAAGAAAACTTGCTTAAAATGCAATATTATGCGAAATTCTGAGATTTGAAGGCAAATCACATATCGTGATACTACATGAAGTAGTATCGAAATATTGGTAAAAATGAATATATTTACGTAATATCAAACTACATGAAAAACGTGAAAAAAGTCACTATTAAACCAAATTTAAGGATTTTAACTTCGAGCCATAAAGCGAGGTTTCGTATTATTTAGATCCAAGAAAAGACATATGACAATGTTGTTTCCAATACAAATGATAAAAATCAATGTGTTTTCATTAGAATGAACTAAAATGTTCTTGATTTTCCGTTTATATTACCGACGGAAGATGTACACGTAAAACCGCACAATTCCGGCTGAAACGTCGATATATGCAATAAAAACCGAACTTCTCCTCTTTTCAATATCTTACTCAGTATTTCAACGAGAAACAAATAGATGATTGAAAATGAAGTATTTAAGGTTATTATCTAATCAATTTTGTGTTTGTATCATTTTTATCGTATATTTAATGAATTAATACCAATAAACTGGAAATTCACAAAAACGTGGAAAAACAGCAAAATATTGCCTAATTCGATGATATTTTGTTTATATCACATAAAGGAAAAGGGGGATGATAAACGTCAAAATACTGTTAAATTCGGTGATGTTAAGTACGAAACAAAATGGAAGAAAACTTGCTTAAAATGCAATATTATGCGAAATTCTGAGATTTGAAGGCCAAATCACATATCGTGATAATACATGAAATAGTATCAAAATATTGGTATAAATGAATATAGTTACGTAATATCAAACTACATGAAAAACGTAAAAAAAGTCACTATCAAACCAAATTTAAGAATTTTAACTTCGAATCATAAAGCGAGGTTTCGTATTATTTAGATTAAAGAAAAGACATATGACAATGTTGTTTCCAATACAAATGATAAAAATCAATTTGTTTTCATTAGAAATAACTAAAATGTTCCTGATATTGCGTTTATATTACCGATGGAAGATGTACACGTAAAACCGCTCTATTCCGACTGAAACGTCGATATATGCAATAAAATTCGAACTTCTCCCCTTTTCAATACCTTACTCAGTATTTCAACGAGAAACAAATAGATGATTGAAAATGAAGTATTTAAGGTTATTATCTAATCAATTATGTGTTTGTATCATTTTTATCGTATATTTAATGAGTTTTTACCAACAAACTGGAAATTCACAAAAACGTGGAAAAACAGCAAATTATTGCCTAATTCGATGATTTTTTGTTTATATCACACAAAGGAAAAAGGAGATGATAAACGTCAAAATATTACTAAATTCGATGATTTTTAGTACGAAAGAAAATGCAAGAAAACTTGCTTAAAATGCAATATTTTGCGAAATTCTGAGATTTGAAGGCCAAATCACATATCGTGATACTACATGAAATAGTATCGAAATATTGGTAAAAATGAATATATTTATGTAATATCAAACTACGTGAAAAACGTGAAAAAAGTCACTACTAAACCAAATTTAAGGATTTTAACTTCGAATCATAGAGCGAGGTTTCGTATTATTTAGATTAAAGAAAAGACATATGACAATGTTGTTTCCAATACAAATGATAAAAATCAATGTGTTTTCATTAGAATGAACTAAAATGTTCTTGATTTTCCGTTTATATTACCGACGGAAGATGTACACGTAAAACCGCACAATTCCGGCTGAAACGTCGATATATGCAATAAAAACCGAACTTCTCCCCTTTTCAATACCTTACTCAGTATTTCAACGAGAAACACATAGATGATTGAAAATGAAGTGTTTAAGGTTATTATCTAATCAATTATGTGTTTGTATCATTTTTATCGTATATTTAATGAGTTTTTACCAATAAACTGGAAATTCACAAAAACGTGGAAAAACAGCAAATTATTGCCTAATTCGATGATATTTTGTTTATATCACATAAAGGAAAAGGGGGATGATAAACGTCAAAATATTACTAAATTCGATGATTTTTAGTACGAAAGAAAATGCAAGAAAACTTGCTTAAAATGCAATATTTTGCGAAATTCTGAGATTTGAAGGCCAAATCACATATCGTGATACTACATGAAGTAGTATCGAAATATTCGTAAAAATGAATATATATACGTAATATCAAACTACATGAAAAATGTGAAAAAAGTCACTATTAAACCAAATTTAAGGATTTTAACTTCGAACCATAAAGCGAGGTTTCGTATTATTTAGATCCAAGAAAAGACATATGACAATGTTGTTTCCAATACAAATGATAAAAATCAATGTGTTTTCATTAGAATGAACTAAAATGTTCTTGATTTTCCGTTTATATTACCGACGGAAGATGTACACGTAAAACCGCACAATTCCGGCTGAAACGTCGATATATGCAATAAAAACCGAACTTCTCCTCTTTTCAATATCTTACTCAGTATTTCAACGAGAAACAAATAGATTATTGAAAATGAAGTATTTAAGGTTATTATCTAATCAATTTTGTGTTTGTATCATTTTTATCGTATATTTAATGAATTAATACCAATAAACTGGAAATTCACAAAAACGTGGAAAAACAGCAAAATATTGCCTAATTCGATGATATTTTGTTTATATCACATAAAAGAAAAGGGGGATGATAAACGTCAAAATACTGCTAAATTCGGTGATGTTTAGTACGAAACAAAATGGAAGAAAACTTGCTTAAAATGCAATATTATGCGAAATTCTGAGATTTGAAGGCCAAATCACATATCGTGATAATACATGAAATAGTATCAAAATGTTGGTATAAATGAATATAGTTACGTAATATCAAACTACATGAAAAACGTGAAAAAAGACACTATCAAACCAAATTTAAGGATTTTAACTTCGAATCATAAAGCGAGGTTTCGTATTATTTAGATTAAAGAAAAGACATATGACAATGTTGTTTCCAATACAAATGATAAAAATCAATTTGTTTTCATTAGAAATAACTGAAATGTTCCTGATATTACGTTTATATTACCGATGGAAGATGTACACGTAAAACCGCTCTATTCCGACTGAAACGTCGTTATATGCAATAAAATTCGAACTTCTCCCCTTTTCAATACCTTACTCAGTATTTCAACGAGAAACAAATAGATGATTGAAAATGAAGTATTTAAGGTTATTATCTAATCAATTATGTGTTTGTATCATTTTTATCGTATATTTAATGAGTTTTTACCAATAAACTGGAAATTCACAAAAACGTGGAAAAACAGCAAATTATTGCCTAATTCGATGATTTTTTGTTTATATCACACAAAGGAAAAAGGAGATGATAAACGTCAAAATATTACTAAATTCGATGATTTTTAGTACGAAAGAAAATGCAAGAAAACTTGCTTAAAATGCAATATTTTGCGAAATTCTGAGATTTGAAGGCCAAATCACATATCGTGATACTACATGAAATAGTATCGAAATATTGGTAAAAATGAATATATTTATGTAATATCAAACTACGTGAAAAACGTGAAAAAAGTCACTACTAAACCAAATTTAAGGATTTTAACTTCGAATCATAGTGCGAGGTTTCGTATTATTTAGATTAAAGAAAAGACATATGACAATGTTGTTTCCAATACAAATGATAAAAATCAATGTGTTTTCATTAGAATGAACTAAAATGTTCTTGATTTTCCGTTTATATTACCGACGGAAGATGTACACGTAAAACCGCACAATTCCGGCTGAAACGTCGATATATGCAATAAAAACCGAACTTCTCCCCTTTTCAATACCTTACTCAGTATTTCAACGAGAAACAAATAGATGATTGAAAATGAAGTGTTTAAGGTTATTATCTAATCAATTATGTGTTTGTATCATTTTTATCGTATATTTAATGAGTTTTTACCAATAAACTGGAAATTCACAAAAACGTGGAAAAACAGCAAAATATTGCCTAATTCGATGATATTTTGTTTATATCACATAAAAGAAAAGGGGGATGATAAACGTCAAAATACTGCTAAATTCGGTGATGTTTAGTACGAAACAAAATGGAAGAAAACTTGCTTAAAATGCAATATTATGCGAAATTCTGAGATTTGAAGGCCAAATCACATATCGTGATAATACATGAAATAGTATCAAAATATTGGTATAAATGAATATAGTTACGTAATATCAAACTACATGAAAAACGTGAAAAAAGTCACTATCAAACCAAATTTAAGGATTTTAACTTCGAATCATAAAGCGAGGTTTCGTATTATTTAGATTAAAGAAAAGACATATGACAATGTTGTTTCCAATACAAATGATAAAAATCAATTTGTTTTCATTAGAAATAACTAAAATGTTCCTGATATTACGTTTATATTACCGATGGAAGATGTACACGTAAAACCGCTCTATTCCGACTGAAACGTCGATATATGCAATAAAATTCGAACTTCTCCTCTTTTCAATATCTTACTCAGTATTTCAACGAGAAACAAATAGATGATTGAAAATGATGTATTTAAGGTTATTATCTAAACAATTTTGTGTTTGTATCATTTTTATCGTATATTTAATGAATTAATACCAATAAACTGGAAATTCACAAAAACGTGGAAAAACAGCAAAATATTGCCTAATTCGATGATATTTTGTTTATATCACATAAAGGAAAAGGGGGATGATAAACGTCAAAATACTGTTAAATTCGGTGATGTTAAGTACGAAACAAAATGGAAGAAAACTTGCTTAAAATGCAATATTATGCGAAATTCTGAAATTTGAAGGCTAAATCACATATCGTGATAATACATGAAATAGTATCAAAATACTGGTATAAATGAATATAGTTACGTAATATCAAACTACATGAAAAACGTGAAAAAAGTCACTATCAAACCAAATTTAAGAATTTTAACTTCGAATCATAAAGCGAGGTTTCGTATTATTTAGATTAAAGAAAAGACATATGACAATGTTGTTTCCAATACAAATGATAAAAATCAATTTGTTTTCATTAGAAATAACTAAAATGTTCCTGATATTGCGTTTATATTACCGATGGAAGATGTACACGTAAAACCGCACAATTCCGGCTGAAACGTCGATATATGCAATAAAAACCGAACTTCTCCTCTTTTCAATATCTTACTCAGTATTTCAACGAGAAACAAATAGATGATTGAAAATGAAGTATTTAAGGTTATTATCTAATCAATTTTGTGTTTGTATCATTTTTATCGTATATTTAATGAATTAATACCAATAAACTGGAAATTCACAAAAACGTGGAAAAACAGCTAAATATTGCCTAATTCGATGATATTTTGTTTATATCACATAAAGGAAAAGGGGGATGATAAACGTCAAAATACTGTTAAATTCGGTGATGTTAAGTACGAAACAAAATGGAAGAAAACTTGCTTAAAATGCAATATTATGCGAAATTCTGAGATTTGAAGGCCAAATCACATATCGTGATAATACATGAAATAGTATCAAAATATTGGTATAAATGAATATAGTTACGTAATATCAAACTACATGAAAAACGTAAAAAAAGTCACTATCAAACCAAATTTAAGAATTTTAACTTCGAATCATAAAGCGAGGTTTCGTATTATTTAGATTAAAGAAAAGACATATGACAATGTTGTTTCCAATACAAATGATAAAAATCAATTTGTTTTCATTAGAAATAACTAAAATGTTCCTGATATTGCGTTTATATTACCGATGGAAGATGTACACGTAAAACCGCTCTATTCCGACTGAAACGTCGATATATGCAATAAAATTCGAACTTCTCCCCTTTTCAATACCTTACTCAGTATTTCAACGAGAAACAAATAGATGATTGAAAATGAAGTATTTAAGGTTATTATCTAATCAATTATGTGTTTGTATCATTTTTATCGTATATTTAATGAGTTTTTACCAACAAACTGGAAATTCACAAAAACGTGGAAAAACAGCAAATTATTGCCTAATTCGATGATTTTTTGTTTATATCACACAAAGGAAAAAGGAGATGATAAACGTCAAAATATTACTAAATTCGATGATTTTTAGTACGACAGAAAATGCAAGAAAACTTGCTTAAAATGCAATATTTTGCGAAATTCTGAGATTTGAAGGCCAAATCACATATCGTGATACTACATGAAATAGTATCGAAATATTGGTAAAAATGAATATATTTATGTAATATCAAACTACGTGAAAAACGTGAAAAAAGTCACTACTAAACCAAATTTAAGGATTTTAACTTCGAATCATAGAGCGAGGTTTCGTATTATTTAGATTTAAGAAAAGACATATGACAATGTTGTTTCCAATACAAATGATAAAAATCAATGTGTTTTCATTAGAATGAACTAAAATGTTCTTGATTTTCCGTTTATATTACCGACGGAAGATGTACACGTAAAACCGCACAATTCCGGCTGAAACGTCGATATATGCAATAAAAACCGAACTTCTCCCCTTTTCAATACCTTACTCAGTATTTCAACGAGAAACACATAGATGATTGAAAATGAAGTGTTTAAGGTTATTATCTAATCAATTATGTGTTTGTATCATTTTTATCGTATATTTAATGAGTTTTTACCAATAAACTGGAAATTCACAAAAACGTGGAAAAACAGCAAATTATTGCCTAATTCGATGATATTTTGTTTATATCACATAAAGGAAAAGGGGGATGATAAACGTCAAAATATTACTAAATTCGATGATTTTTAGTACGAAAGAAAATGCAAGAAAACTTGCTTAAAATGCAATATTTTGCGAAATTCTGAGATTTGAAGGCCAAATCACATATCGTGATACTACATGAAGTAGTATCGAAATATTCGTAAAAATGAATATATATACGTAATATCAAACTACATGAAAAATGTGAAAAAAGTCACTATTAAACCAAATTTAAGGATTTTAACTTCGAACCATAAAGCGAGGTTTCTTATTATTTAGATCCAAGAAAAGACATATGACAATGTTGTTTCCAATACAAATGATAAAAATCAATGTGTTTTCATTAGAATGAACTAAAATGTTCTTGATTTTCCGTTTATATTACCGACGGAAGATGTACACGTAAAACCGCACAATTCCGGCTGAAACGTCGATATATGCAATAAAAACCGAACTTCTCCTCTTTTCAATATCTTACTCAGTATTTCAACGAGAAACAAATAGATTATTGAAAATGAAGTATTTAAGGTTATTATCTAATCAATTTTGTGTTTGTATCATTTTTATCGTATATTTAATGAATTAATACCAATAAACTGGAAATTCACAAAAACGTGGAAAAACAGCAAAATATTGCCTAATTCGATGATATTTTGTTTATATCACATAAAAGAAAAGGGGGATGATAAACGTCAAAATACTGCTAAATTCGGTGATGTTTAGTACGAAACAAAATGGAAGAAAACTTGCTTAAAATGCAATATTATGCGAAATTCTGAGATTTGAAGGCCAAATCACATATCGTGATAATACATGAAATAGTATCAAAATGTTGGTATAAATGAATATAGTTACGTAATATCAAACTACATGAAAAACGTGAAAAAAGACACTATCAAACCAAATTTAAGGATTTTAACTTCGAATCATAAAGCGAGGTTTCGTATTATTTAGATTAAAGAAAAGACATATGACAATGTTGTTTCCAATACAAATGATAAAAATCAATTTGTTTTCATTAGAAATAACTGAAATGTTCCTGATATTACGTTTATATTACCGATGGAAGATGTACACGTAAAACCGCTCTATTCCGACTGAAACGTCGTTATATGCAATAAAATTCGAACTTCTCCCCTTTTCAATACCTTACTCAGTATTTCAACGAGAAACAAATAGATGATTGAAAATGAAGTATTTAAGGTTATTATCTAATCAGTTATGTGTTTGTATCATTTTTATCGTATATTTAATGAGTTTTTACCAATAAACTGGAAATTCACAAAAACGTGGAAAAACAGCAAATTATTGCCTAATTCGATGATTTTTTGTTTATATCACACAAAGGAAAAAGGAGATGATAAACGTCAAAATATTACTAAATTCGATGATTTTTAGTACGAAAGAAAATGCAAGAAAACTTGCTTAAAATGCAATATTTTGCGAAATTCTGAGATTTGAAGGCCAAATCACATATCGTGATACTACATGAAATAGTATCGAAATATTGGTAAAAATGAACATATTTATGTAATATCAAACTACGTGAAAAACGTGAAAAAAGTCACTACTAAACCAAATTTAAGGATTTTAACTTCGAATCATAGAGCGAGGTTTCGTATTATTTAGATAAAAGAAAAGACATATGACAATGTTGTTTCCAATACAAATGATAAAAATCAATGTGTTTTCATTAGAATGAACTAAAATGTTCTTGATTTTCCGTTTGTATTACCGACGGAAGATGTACACGTAAAACCGCACAATTCCGGCTGAAACGTCGATATATGCAATAAAAACCGAACTTCTCCTCTTTTCAATATCTTACTCAGTATTTCAACGAGAAACAAATAGATGATTGAAAATGAAGTATTTAAGGTTATTATCTAATCAATTTTGTGTTTGTATCATTTTTATCGTATATTTAATGAATTAATACCAATAAAGTGGAAATTCACAAAAACGTGGAAAAACAGCAAAATATTGCCTAATTCGATGATATTTTGTTTATATCACATAAAGGAAAAGGGGGATGATAAACGTCAAAATACTGCTAAATTCGGTGATGTTTAGTACGAAACAAAATAGAAGAAAACTTGCTTAAAATGCAATATTATGCGAAATTCTGAGATTTGAAGGCAAATCACATATCGTGATACTACATGAAGTAGTATCGAAATATTGGTAAAAATGAATATATTTACGTAATATCAAACTACATGAAAAACGTGAAAAAAGTCACTATTAAACCAAATTTAAGGATTTTAACTTTGTTAAATTGTTAAATTCGGTGATGTTAAGTACGAAACAAAATGGAAGAAAACTTGCTTAAAATGCAATATTATGCGAAATTCTGAGATTTGAAGGCCAAATCACATATCGTGATAATACATGAAATAGTATCAAAATATTGGTATAAATGAATATAGTTACGTAATATCAAACTACATGAAAAACGTGAAAAAAGTCACTATCAAACCAAATTTAAGAATTTTAACTTCGAATCATAAAGCGAGGTTTCGTATTATTTAGATTAAAGAAAAGACATATGACAATGTTGTTTCCAATACAAATGATAAAAATCAATTTGTTTTCATTAGAAATAACTAAAATGTTCCTGATATTGCGTTTATATTACCGATGGAAGATGTACACGTAAAACCGCACTATTCCGGCTGAAACGTCGATATATGCAATAAAAACCGAACTTCTCCTCTTTTCAATATCTTACTCAGTATTTCAACGAGAAACAAATAGATGATTGAAAATGAAGTATTTAAGGTTATTATCTAATCAATTTTGTGTTTGTATCATTTTTATCGTATATTTAATGAATTAATACCAATAAACTGGAAATTCACAAAAACGTGGAAAAACAGCAAAATATTGCCTAATTCGATGATATTTTGTTTATATCACATAAAGGAAAAGGGGGATGATAAACGTCAAAATACTGTTAAATTCGGTGATGTTAAGTACGAAACAAAATGGAAGAAAACTTGCTTAAAATGCAATATTATGCGAAATTCTGAGATTTGAAGGCTAAATCACATATCGTGATAATACATGAAATAGTATCAAAATATTGGTATAAATGAATATAGTTACGTAATATCAAACTACATGAAAAACGTGAAAAAAGTCACTATCAAACCAAATTTAAGAATTTTAACTTCGAATCATAAAGCGAGGTTTCGTATTATTTAGATTAAAGAAAAGACATATGACAATGTTGTTTCCAATACAAATGATAAAAATCAATTTGTTTTCATTAGAAATAACTAAAATGTTCCTGATATTGCGTTTATATTACCGATGGAAGATGTACACGTAAAACCGCTCTATTCCGACTGAAACGTCGATATATGCAATAAAATTCGAACTTCTCCCCTTTTCAATACCTTACTCAGTATTTCAACGAGAAACAAATAGATGATTGAAAATGAAGTATTTAAGGTTATTATCTAACCAATTATGTGTTTGTATCATTTTTATCGTATATTTAATGAGTTTTTACCAATAAACTGGAAATTCACAAAAACGTGGAAAAACAGCAAATTATTGCCTAATTCGATGATTTTTTGTTTATATCACACAAAGGAAAAAGGAGATGATAAACGTCAAAATATTACTAAATTCGATGATTTTTAGTACGAAAGAAAATGCAAGAAAACTTGCTTAAAATGCAATATTTTGCAAAATTCTGAGATTTGAAGGCCAAATCACATATCGTGATACTACATGAAATAGTATCGAAATATTGGTAAAAATGAATATATTTATGTAATATCAAACTACGTGAAAAACGTGAAAAAAGTCACTACTAAACCAAATTTAAGGATTTTAACTTCGAACCATAAAGCGAGGTTTCGTATTATTTAGATAAAAGAAAAGACATATGACAATGTTGTTTCCAATACAAATGATAAAAATCAATGTGTGTTCATTAGAATGAACTAAAATGTTCTTGATTTTCCGTTTATATTACCGACGGAAGATGTACACGTAAAACCGCACAATTCCGGCTGAAACGTCGATTTATGCAATAAAAAACGAACTTCTCCCCTTTTCAATACCTTACTCAGTATTTCAACGAGAAACAAATAGATGATTGAAAATGAAGTGTTTAAGGATATTATCTAATCAATTATGTGTTTGTATCATTTTTATCGTATATTTAATGGGTTTTTACCAATAAACTGGAAATTCACAAAAACGTGGAAAAACAGCAAATTATTGCCTAATTCGATGATTTTTTGTTTATATCACACAAAGGAAAAAGGAGATGATAAACGTCAAAATATTACTAAATTCGATGATTTTTAGTACGAAAGAAAATGCAAGAAAACTTGCTTAAAATGCAATATTTTGCGAAATTCTGAGATTTGAAGGCCAAATCACATATCGTGATACTACATGAAATAGTATCGAAATATTGGTAAAAATGAATATATTTATGTAATATCAAACTACGTGAAAAACGTGAAAAAAGTCACTACTAAACCAAATTTAAGGATTTTAACTTCGAATCATAGAGCGAGGTTTCGTATTATTTAGATTAAAGAAAAGACATATGACAATGTTGTTTCCAATACAAATGATAAAAATCAATGTGTTTTCATTAGAATGAACTAAAATGTTCTTGATTTTCCGTTTATATTACCGACGGAAGATGTACACGTAAAACCGCACAATTCCGGCTGAAACGTCGATATATGCAATAAAAACCGAACTTCTCCCTTTTTCAATACCTTACTCAGTATTTCAACGAGAAACACATAGATGATTGAAAATGAAGTGTTTAAGGTTATTATCTAATCAATTATGTGTTTGTATCATTTTTATCGTATATTTAATGAGTTTTTACCAATAAACTGGAAATTCACAAAAACGTGGAAAAACAGCAAATTATTGCCTAATTCGATGATATTTTGTTTATATCACATAAAGGAAAAGGGGGATGATAAACGTCAAAATATTACTAAATTCGATGATTTTTAGTACGAAAGAAAATGCAAGAAAACTTGCTTAAAATGCAATATTTTGCGAAATTCTGAGATTTGAAGGCCAAATCACATATCGTGATACTACATGAAGTAGTATCGAAATATTCGTAAAAATGAATATATATACGTAATATCAAACTACATGAAAAATGTGAAAAAAGTCACTATTAAACCAAATTTAAGGACTTTAACTTCGAACCATAAAGCGAGGTTTCGTATTATTTAGATCCAAGAAAAGACATATGACAATGTTGTTTCCAATACAAATGATAAAAATCAATGTGTTTTCATTAGAATGAACTAAAATGTTCTTGATTTTCCGTTTATATTACCGACGGAAGATGTACACGTAAAACCGCACAATTCCGGCTGAAACGTCGATATATGCAATAAAAACCGAACTTCTCCTCTTTTCAATATCTTACTCAGTATTTCAACGAGAAACAAATAGATTATTGAAAATGAAGTATTTAAGGTTATTATCTAATCAATTTTGTGTTTGTATCATTTTTATCGTATATTTAATGAATTAATACCAATAAACTGGAAATTCACAAAAACGTGGAAAAACAGCAAAATATTGCCTAATTCGATGATATTTTGTTTATATCACATAAAAGAAAAGGGGGATGATAAACGTCAAAATACTGCTAAATTCGGTGATGTTTAGTACGAAACAAAATGGAAGAAAACTTGCTTAAAATGCAATATTATGCGAAATTCTGAGATTTGAAGGCCAAATCACATATCGTGATAATACATGAAATAGTATCAAAATGTTGGTATAAATGAATATAGTTACGTAATATCAAACTACATGAAAAACGTGAAAAAAGACACTATCAAACCAAATTTAAGGATTTTAACTTCGAATCATAAAGCGAGGTTTCGTATTATTTAGATTAAAGAAAAGACATATGACAATGTTGTTTCCAATACAAATGATAAAAATCAATTTGTTTTCATTAGAAATAACTGAAATGTTCCTGATATTACGTTTATATTACCGATGGAAGATGTACACGTAAAACCGCTCTATTCCGACTGAAACGTCGTTATATGCAATAAAATTCGAACTTCTCCCCTTTTCAATACCTTACTCAGTATTTCAACGAGAAACAAATAGATGATTGAAAATGAAGTATTTAAGGTTATTATCTAATCAATTATGTGTTTGTATCATTTTTATCGTATATTTAATGAGTTTTTACCAATAAACTGGAAATTCACAAAAACGTGGAAAAACAGCAAATTATTGCCTAATTCGATGATTTTTTGTTTATATCACACAAAGGAAAAAGGAGATGATAAACGTCAAAATATTACTAAATTCGATGATTTTTAGTACGAAAGAAAATGCAAGAAAACTTGCTTAAAATGCAATATTTTGCGAAATTCTGAGATTTGAAGGCCAAATCACATATCGTGATACTACATGAAATAGTATCGAAATATTGGTAAAAATGAACATATTTATGTAATATCAAACTACGTGAAAAACGTGAAAAAAGTCACTACTAAACCAAATTTAAGGATTTTAACTTCGAATCATAGAGCGAGGTTTCGTATTATTTAGATAAAAGAAAAGACATATGACAATGTTGTTTCCAATACAAATGATAAAAATCAATGTGTTTTCATTAGAATGAACTAAAATGTTCTTGATTTTCCGTTTGTATTACCGACGGAAGATGTACACGTAAAACCGCACAATTCCGGCTGAAACGTCGATATATGCAATAAAAACCGAACTTCTCCTCTTTTCAATATCTTACTCAGTATTTCAACGAGAAACAAATAGATGATTGAAAATGAAGTATTTAAGGTTATTATCTAATCAATTTTGTGTTTGTATCATTTTTATCGTATATTTAATGAATTAATACCAATAAAGTGGAAATTCACAAAAACGTGGAAAAACAGCAAAATATTGCCTAATTCGATGATATTTTGTTTATATCACATAAAGGAAAAGGGGGATGATAAACGTCAAAATACTGCTAAATTCGGTGATGTTTAGTACGAAACAAAATAGAAGAAAACTTGCTTAAAATGCAATATTATGCGAAATTCTGAGATTTGAAGGCAAATCACATATCGTGATACTACATGAAGTAGTATCGAAATATTGGTAAAAATGAATATATTTACGTAATATCAAACTACATGAAAAACGTGAAAAAAGTCACTATTAAACCAAATTTAAGGATTTTAACTTTGTTAAATTGTTAAATTCGGTGATGTTAAGTACGAAACAAAATGGAAGAAAACTTGCTTAAAATGCAATATTATGCGAAATTCTGAGATTTGAAGGCCAAATCACATATCGTGATAATACATGAAATAGTATCAAAATATTGGTATAAATGAATATAGTTACGTAATATCAAACTACATGAAAAACGTGAAAAAAGTCACTATCAAACCAAATTTAAGAATTTTAACTTCGAATCATAAAGCGAGGTTTCGTATTATTTAGATTAAAGAAAAGACATATGACAATGTTGTTTCCAATACAAATGATAAAAATCAATTTGTTTTCATTAGAAATAACTAAAATGTTCCTGATATTGCGTTTATATTACCGATGGAAGATGTACACGTAAAACCGCACTATTCCGGCTGAAACGTCGATATATGCAATAAAAACCGAACTTCTCCTCTTTTCAATATCTTACTCAGTATTTCAACGAGAAACAAATAGATGATTGAAAATGAAGTATTTCAGGTTATTATCTAATCAATTTTGTGTTTGTATCATTTTTATCGTATATTTAATGAATTAATACCAATAAACTGGAAATTCACAAAAACGTGGAAAAACAGCAAAATATTGCCTAATTCGATGATATTTTGTTTATATCACATAAAGGAAAAGGGGGATGATAAACGTCAAAATACTGTTAAATTCGGTGATGTTAAGTACGAAACAAAATGGAAGAAAACTTGCTTAAAATGCAATATTATGCGAAATTCTGAGATTTGAAGGCTAAATCACATATCGTGATAATACATGAAATAGTATCAAAATATTGGTATAAATGAATATAGTTACGTAATATCAAACTACATGAAAAACGTGAAAAAAGTCACTATCAAACCAAATTTAAGAATTTTAACTTCGAATCATAAAGCGAGGTTTCGTATTATTTAGATTAAAGAAAAGACATATGACAATGTTGTTTCCAATACAAATGATAAAAATCAATTTGTTTTCATTAGAAATAACTAAAATGTTCCTGATATTGCGTTTATATTACCGATGGAAGATGTACACGTAAAACCGCTCTATTCCGACTGAAACGTCGATATATGCAATAAAATTCGAACTTCTCCCCTTTTCAATACCTTACTCAGTATTTCAACGAGAAACAAATAGATGATTGAAAATGAAGTATTTAAGGTTATTATCTAACCAATTATGTGTTTGTATCATTTTTATCGTATATTTAATGAGTTTTTACCAATAAACTGGAAATTCACAAAAACGTGGAAAAACAGCAAATTATTGCCTAATTCGATGATTTTTTGTTTATATCACACAAAGGAAAAAGGAGATGATAAACGTCAAAATATTACTAAATTCGATGATTTTTAGTACGAAAGAAAATGCAAGAAAACTTGCTTAAAATGCAATATTTTGCAAAATTCTGAGATTTGAAGGCCAAATCACATATCGTGATACTACATGAAATAGTATCGAAATATTGGTAAAAATGAATATATTTATGTAATATCAAACTACGTGAAAAACGTGAAAAAAGTCACTACTAAACCAAATTTAAGGATTTTAACTTCGAACCATAAAGCGAGGTTTCGTATTATTTAGATAAAAGAAAAGACATATGACAATGTTGTTTCCAATACAAATGATAAAAATCAATGTGTGTTCATTAGAATGAACTAAAATGTTCTTGATTTTCCGTTTATATTACCGACGGAAGATGTACACGTAAAACCGCACAATTCCGGCTGAAACGTCGATTTATGCAATAAAAAACGAACTTCTCCCCTTTTCAATACCTTACTCAGTATTTCAACGAGAAACAAATAGATGATTGAAAATGAAGTGTTTAAGGATATTATCTAATCAATTATGTGTTTGTATCATTTTTATCGTATATTTAATGGGTTTTTACCAATAAACTGGAAATTCACAAAAACGTGGAAAAACAGCAAATTATTGCCTAATTCGATGATTTTTTGTTTATATCACACAAAGGAAAAAGGAGATGATAAACGTCAAAATATTACTAAATTCGATGATTTTTAGTACGAAAGAAAATGCAAGAAAACTTGCTTAAAATGCAATATTTTGCGAAATTCTGAGATTTGAAGGCCAAATCACATATCGTGATACTACATGAAATAGTATCGAAATATTGGTAAAAATGAATATATTTATGTAATATCAAACTACGTGAAAAACGTGAAAAAAGTCACTACTAAACCAAATTTAAGGATTTTAACTTCGAATCATAGAGCGAGGTTTCGTATTATTTAGATTAAAGAAAAGACATATGACAATGTTGTTTCCAATACAAATGATAAAAATCAATGTGTTTTCATTAGAATGAACTAAAATGTTCTTGATTTTCCGTTTATATTACCGACGGAAGATGTACACGTAAAACCGCACAATTCCGGCTGAAACGTCGATATATGCAATAAAAACCGAACTTCTCCCTTTTTCAATACCTTACTCAGTATTTCAACGAGAAACACATAGATGATTGAAAATGAAGTGTTTAAGGTTATTATCTAATCAATTATGTGTTTGTATCATTTTTATCGTATATTTAATGAGTTTTTACCAATAAACTGGAAATTCACAAAAACGTGGAAAAACAGCAAATTATTGCCTAATTCGATGATATTTTGTTTATATCACATAAAGGAAAAGGGGGATGATAAACGTCAAAATATTACTAAATTCGATGATTTTTAGTACGAAAGAAAATGCAAGAAAACTTGCTTAAAATGCAATATTTTGCGAAATTCTGAGATTTGAAGGCCAAATCACATATCGTGATACTACATGAAGTAGTATCGAAATATTCGTAAAAATGAATATATATACGTAATATCAAACTACATGAAAAATGTGAAAAAAGTCACTATTAAACCAAATTTAAGGACTTTAACTTCGAACCATAAAGCGAGGTTTCGTATTATTTAGATCCAAGAAAAGACATATGACAATGTTGTTTCCAATACAAATGATAAAAATCAATGTGTTTTCATTAGAATGAACTAAAATGTTCTTGATTTTCCGTTTATATTACCGACGGAAGATGTACACGTAAAACCGCACAATTCCGGCTGAAACGTCGATATATGCAATAAAAACCGAACTTCTCCTCTTTTCAATATCTTACTCAGTATTTCAACGAGAAACAAATAGATTATTGAAAATGAAGTATTTAAGGTTATTATCTAATCAATTTTGTGTTTGTATCATTTTTATCGTATATTTAATGAATTAATACCAATAAACTGGAAATTCACAAAAACGTGGAAAAACAGCAAAATATTGCCTAATTCGATGATATTTTGTTTATATCACATAAAAGAAAAGGGGGATGATAAACGTCAAAATACTGCTAAATTCGGTGATGTTTAGTACGAAACAAAATGGAAGAAAACTTGCTTAAAATGCAATATTATGCGAAATTCTGAGATTTGAAGGCCAAATCACATATCGTGATAATACATGAAATAGTATCAAAATGTTGGTATAAATGAATATAGTTACGTAATATCAAACTACATGAAAAACGTGAAAAAAGACACTATCAAACCAAATTTAAGGATTTTAACTTCGAATCATAAAGCGAGGTTTCGTATTATTTAGATTAAAGAAAAGACATATGACAATGTTGTTTCCAATACAAATGATAAAAATCAATTTGTTTTCATTAGAAATAACTGAAATGTTCCTGATATTACGTTTATATTACCGATGGAAGATGTACACGTAAAACCGCTCTATTCCGACTGAAACGTCGTTATATGCAATAAAATTCGAACTTCTCCCCTTTTCAATACCTTACTCAGTATTTCAACGAGAAACAAATAGATGATTGAAAATGAAGTATTTAAGGTTATTATCTAATCAATTATGTGTTTGTATCATTTTTATCGTATATTTAATGAGTTTTTACCAATAAACTGGAAATTCACAAAAACGTGGAAAAACAGCAAATTATTGCCTAATTCGATGATTTTTTGTTTATATCACACAAAGGAAAAAGGAGATGATAAACGTCAAAATATTACTAAATTCGATGATTTTTAGTACGAAAGAAAATGCAAGAAAACTTGCTTAAAATGCAATATTTTGCGAAATTCTGAGATTTGAAGGCCAAATCACATATCGTGATACTACATGAAATAGTATCGAAATATTGGTAAAAATGAATATATTTACGTAATATCAAACTACATGAAAAACGTGAAAAAAGTCACTATTAAACCAAATTTAAGGATTTTAACTTTGTTAAATTGTTAAATTCGGTGATGTTAAGTACGAAACAAAATGGAAGAAAACTTGCTTAAAATGCAATATTATGCGAAATTCTGAGATTTGAAGGCCAAATCACATATCGTGATACTACATGAAATAGTATCGAAATATTGGTAAAAATGAATATATTTATGTAATATCAAACTACGTGAAAAACGTGAAAAAAGTCACTACTAAACCAAATTTAAGGATTTTAACTTCGAATCATTGTGCGAGGTTTCGTATTATTTAGATTAAAGAAAAGACATATGACAATGTTGTTTCCAATACAAATGATAAAAATCAATGTGTTTTCATTAGAATGAACTAAAATGTTCTTGATTTTCCGTTTATATTACCGACGGAAGATGTACACGTAAAACCGCACAATTCCGGCTGAAACGTCGATATATGCAATAAAAACCGAACTTCTCCCCTTTTCAATACCTTACTCAGTATTTCAACGAGAAACAAATAGATGATTGAAAATGAAGTGTTTAAGGTTATTATCTAATCAATTATGTGTTTGTATCATTTTTATCGTATATTTAATGAGTTTTTACCAATAAACTGGAAATTCACAAAAACGTGGAAAAACAGCAAAATATTGCCTAATTCGATGATATTTTGTTTATATCACATAAAAGAAAAGGGGGATGATAAACGTCAAAATACTGCTAAATTCGGTGATGTTTAGTACGAAACAAAATGGAAGAAAACTTGCTTAAAATGCAATATTATGCGAAATTCTGAGATTTGAAGGCCAAATCACATATCGTGATAATACATGAAATAGTATCAAAATATTGGTATAAATGAATATAGTTACGTAATATCAAACTACATGAAAAACGTGAAAAAAGTCACTATCAAACCAAATTTAAGGATTTTAACTTCGAATCATAAAGCGAGGTTTCGTATTATTTAGATTAAAGAAAAGACATATGACAATGTTGTTTCCAATACAAATGATAAAAATCAATTTGTTTTCATTAGAAATAACTAAAATGTTCCTGATATTACGTTTATATTACCGATGGAAGATGTACACGTAAAACCGCTCTATTCCGACTGAAACGTCGATATATGCAATAAAATTCGAACTTCTCCTCTTTTCAATATCTTACTCAGTATTTCAACGAGAAACAAATAGATGATTGAAAATGATGTATTTAAGGTTATTATCTAAACAATTTTGTGTTTGTATCATTTTTATCGTATATTTAATGAATTAATACCAATAAACTGGAAATTCACAAAAACGTGGAAAAACAGCAAAATATTGCCTAATTCGATGACATTTTGTTTATATCACATAAAGGAAAAGGGGGATGATAAACGTCAAAATACTGTTAAATTCGGTGAGGTTAAGTACGAAACAAAATGGAAGAAAACTTGCTTAAAATGCAATATTATGCGAAATTCTGAGATTTGAAGGCTAAATCACATATCGTGATAATACATGAAATAGTATCAAAATATTGATATAAATGAATATAGTTACGTAATATCAAACTACATGAAAAACGTGAAAAAAGTCACTATCAAACCAAATTTAAGAATTTTAACTTCGAATCATAAAGCGAGGTTTCGTATTATTTAGATTAAAGAAAAGACATATGACAATGTTGTTTCCAATACAAATGATAAAAATCAATTTGTTTTCATTAGAAATAACTAAAATGTTCCTGATATTGCGTTTATATTACCGATGGAAGATGTACACGTAAAACCGCTCTATTCCGACTGAAACGTCGATATATGCAATAAAATTCGAACTTCTCCCCTTTTCAATACCTTACTCAGTATTTCAACGAGAAACAAATAGATGATTGAAAATGAAGTATTTAAGGTTATTATCTAACCAATTATGTGTTTGTATCATTTTTATCGTATATTTAATGAGTTTTTACCAATAAACTGGAAATTCACAAAAACGTGGAAAAACAGCAAATTATTGCCTAATTCGATGATTTTTTGTTTATATCACACAAAGGAAAAAGGAGATGATAAACGTCAAAATATTACTAAATTCGATGATTTTTAGTACGAAAGAAAATGCAAGAAAACTTGCTTAAAATGCAATATTTTGCGAAATTCTGAGATTTGAAGGCCAAATCACATATCGTGATACTACATGAAATAGTATCGAAATATTGATAAAAATGAATATATTTATGTAATATCAAACTACGTGAAAAACGTGAAAAAAGTCACTACTAAACCAAATTTAAGGATTTTAACTTCGAACCATAAAGCGAGGTTTCGTATTATTTAGATAAAAGAAAAGACATATGACAATGTTGTTTCCAATACAAATGATAAAAATCAATGTGTGTTCATTAGAATGAACTAAAATGTTCTTGATTTTCCGTTTATATTACCGACGGAAGATGTACACGTAAAACCGCACAATTCCGGCTGAAACGTCGATATATGCAATAAAAAACGAACTTCTCCCCTTTTCAATACCTTACTCAGTATTTCAACGAGAAACAAATAGATGATTGAAAATGAAGTGTTTAAGGATATTATCTAATCAATTATGTGTTTGTATCATTTTTATCGTATATTTAATGGGTTTTTACCAATAAACTGGAAATTCACAAAAACGTGGAAAAACAGCAAATTATTGCCTAATTCGATGATTTTTTGTTTATATCACACAAAGGAAAAAGGAGATGATAAACGTCAAAATATTACTAAATTCGATGATTTTTAGTACGAAAGAAAATGCAAGAAAACTTGCTTAAAATGCAATATTTTGCGAAATTCTGAGATTTGAAGGCCAAATCACATATCGTGATACTACATGAAGTAGTATCGAAATATTCGTAAAAATGAATATATATACGTAATATCAAACTACATGAAAAATGTGAAAAAAGTCACTATTAAACCAAATTTAAGGATTTTAACTTCGAACCATAAAGCGAGGTTTCTTATTATTTAGATCCAAGAAAAGACATATGACAATGTTGTTTCCAATACAAATGATAAAAATCAATGTGTTTTCATTAGAATGAACTAAAATGTTCTTGATTTTCCGTTTATATTACCGACGGAAGATGTACACGTAAAACCGCACAATTCCGGCTGAAACGTCGATATATGCAATAAAAACCGAACTTCTCCTCTTTTCAATATCTTACTCAGTATTTCAACGAGAAACAAATAGATTATTGAAAATGAAGTATTTAAGGTTATTATCTAATCAATTTTGTGTTTGTATCATTTTTATCGTATATTTAATGAATTAATACCAATAAACTGGAAATTCACAAAAACGTGGAAAAACAGCAAAATATTGCCTAATTCGATGATATTTTGTTTATATCACATAAAAGAAAAGGGGGATGATAAACGTCAAAATACTGCTAAATTCGGTGATGTTTAGTACGAAACAAAATGGAAGAAAACTTGCTTAAAATGCAATATTATGCGAAATTCTGAGATTTGAAGGCCAAATCACATATCGTGATAATACATGAAATAGTATCAAAATGTTGGTATAAATGAATATAGTTACGTAATATCAAACTACATGAAAAACGTGAAAAAAGACACTATCAAACCAAATTTAAGGATTTTAACTTCGAATCATAAAGCGAGGTTTCGTATTATTTAGATTAAAGAAAAGACATATGACAATGTTGTTTCCAATACAAATGATAAAAATCAATTTGTTTTCATTAGAAATAACTGAAATGTTCCTGATATTACGTTTATATTACCGATGGAAGATGTACACGTAAAACCGCTCTATTCCGACTGAAACGTCGTTATATGCAATAAAATTCGAACTTCTCCCCTTTTCAATACCTTACTCAGTATTTCAACGAGAAACAAATAGATGATTGAAAATGAAGTATTTAAGGTTATTATCTAATCAGTTATGTGTTTGTATCATTTTTATCGTATATTTAATGAGTTTTTACCAATAAACTGGAAATTCACAAAAACGTGGAAAAACAGCAAATTATTGCCTAATTCGATGATTTTTTGTTTATATCACACAAAGGAAAAAGGAGATGATAAACGTCAAAATATTACTAAATTCGATGATTTTTAGTACGAAAGAAAATGCAAGAAAACTTGCTTAAAATGCAATATTTTGCGAAATTCTGAGATTTGAAGGCCAAATCACATATCGTGATACTACATGAAATAGTATCGAAATATTGGTAAAAATGAACATATTTATGTAATATCAAACTACGTGAAAAACGTGAAAAAAGTCACTACTAAACCAAATTTAAGGATTTTAACTTCGAATCATAGAGCGAGGTTTCGTATTATTTAGATAAAAGAAAAGACATATGACAATGTTGTTTCCAATACAAATGATAAAAATCAATGTGTTTTCATTAGAATGAACTAAAATGTTCTTGATTTTCCGTTTGTATTACCGACGGAAGATGTACACGTAAAACCGCACAATTCCGGCTGAAACGTCGATATATGCAATAAAAACCGAACTTCTCCTCTTTTCAATATCTTACTCAGTATTTCAACGAGAAACAAATAGATGATTGAAAATGAAGTATTTAAGGTTATTATCTAATCAATTTTGTGTTTGTATCATTTTTATCGTATATTTAATGAATTAATACCAATAAAGTGGAAATTCACAAAAACGTGGAAAAACAGCAAAATATTGCCTAATTCGATGATATTTTGTTTATATCACATAAAGGAAAAGGGGGATGATAAACGTCAAAATACTGCTAAATTCGGTGATGTTTAGTACGAAACAAAATAGAAGAAAACTTGCTTAAAATGCAATATTATGCGAAATTCTGAGATTTGAAGGCAAATCACATATCGTGATACTACATGAAGTAGTATCGAAATATTGGTAAAAATGAATATATTTACGTAATATCAAACTACATGAAAAACGTGAAAAAAGTCACTATTAAACCAAATTTAAGGATTTTAACTTTGTTAAATTGTTAAATTCGGTGATGTTAAGTACGAAACAAAATGGAAGAAAACTTGCTTAAAATGCAATATTATGCGAAATTCTGAGATTTGAAGGCCAAATCACATATCGTGATAATACATGAAATAGTATCAAAATATTGGTATAAATGAATATAGTTACGTAATATCAAACTACATGAAAAACGTGAAAAAAGTCACTATCAAACCAAATTTAAGAATTTTAACTTCGAATCATAAAGCGAGGTTTCGTATTATTTAGATTAAAGAAAAGACATATGACAATGTTGTTTCCAATACAAATGATAAAAATCAATTTGTTTTCATTAGAAATAACTAAAATGTTCCTGATATTGCGTTTATATTACCGATGGAAGATGTACACGTAAAACCGCACTATTCCGGCTGAAACGTCGATATATGCAATAAAAACCGAACTTCTCCTCTTTTCAATATCTTACTCAGTATTTCAACGAGAAACAAATAGATGATTGAAAATGAAGTATTTAAGGTTATTATCTAATCAATTTTGTGTTTGTATCATTTTTATCGTATATTTAATGAATTAATACCAATAAACTGGAAATTCACAAAAACGTGGAAAAACAGCAAAATATTGCCTAATTCGATGATATTTTGTTTATATCACATAAAGGAAAAGGGGGATGATAAACGTCAAAATACTGTTAAATTCGGTGATGTTAAGTACGAAACAAAATGGAAGAAAACTTGCTTAAAATGCAATATTATGCGAAATTCTGAGATTTGAAGGCTAAATCACATATCGTGATAATACATGAAATAGTATCAAAATATTGGTATAAATGAATATAGTTACGTAATATCAAACTACATGAAAAACGTGAAAAAAGTCACTATCAAACCAAATTTAAGAATTTTAACTTCGAATCATAAAGCGAGGTTTCGTATTATTTAGATTAAAGAAAAGACATATGACAATGTTGTTTCCAATACAAATGATAAAAATCAATTTGTTTTCATTAGAAATAACTAAAATGTTCCTGATATTGCGTTTATATTACCGATGGAAGATGTACACGTAAAACCGCTCTATTCCGACTGAAACGTCGATATATGCAATAAAATTCGAACTTCTCCCCTTTTCAATACCTTACTCAGTATTTCAACGAGAAACAAATAGATGATTGAAAATGAAGTATTTAAGGTTATTATCTAACCAATTATGTGTTTGTATCATTTTTATCGTATATTTAATGAGTTTTTACCAATAAACTGGAAATTCACAAAAACGTGGAAAAACAGCAAATTATTGCCTAATTCGATGATTTTTTGTTTATATCACACAAAGGAAAAAGGAGATGATAAACGTCAAAATATTACTAAATTCGATGATTTTTAGTACGAAAGAAAATGCAAGAAAACTTGCTTAAAATGCAATATTTTGCAAAATTCTGAGATTTGAAGGCCAAATCACATATCGTGATACTACATGAAATAGTATCGAAATATTGGTAAAAATGAATATATTTATGTAATATCAAACTACGTGAAAAACGTGAAAAAAGTCACTACTAAACCAAATTTAAGGATTTTAACTTCGAACCATAAAGCGAGGTTTCGTATTATTTAGATAAAAGAAAAGACATATGACAATGTTGTTTCCAATACAAATGATAAAAATCAATGTGTGTTCATTAGAATGAACTAAAATGTTCTTGATTTTCCGTTTATATTACCGACGGAAGATGTACACGTAAAACCGCACAATTCCGGCTGAAACGTCGATTTATGCAATAAAAAACGAACTTCTCCCCTTTTCAATACCTTACTCAGTATTTCAACGAGAAACAAATAGATGATTGAAAATGAAGTGTTTAAGGATATTATCTAATCAATTATGTGTTTGTATCATTTTTATCGTATATTTAATGGGTTTTTACCAATAAACTGGAAATTCACAAAAACGTGGAAAAACAGCAAATTATTGCCTAATTCGATGATTTTTTGTTTATATCACACAAAGGAAAAAGGAGATGATAAACGTCAAAATATTACTAAATTCGATGATTTTTAGTACGAAAGAAAATGCAAGAAAACTTGCTTAAAATGCAATATTTTGCGAAATTCTGAGATTTGAAGGCCAAATCACATATCGTGATACTACATGAAATAGTATCGAAATATTGGTAAAAATGAATATATTTATGTAATATCAAACTACGTGAAAAACGTGAAAAAAGTCACTACTAAACCAAATTTAAGGATTTTAACTTCGAATCATAGAGCGAGGTTTCGTATTATTTAGATTAAAGAAAAGACATATGACAATGTTGTTTCCAATACAAATGATAAAAATCAATGTGTTTTCATTAGAATGAACTAAAATGTTCTTGATTTTCCGTTTATATTACCGACGGAAGATGTACACGTAAAACCGCACAATTCCGGCTGAAACGTCGATATATGCAATAAAAACCGAACTTCTCCCTTTTTCAATACCTTACTCAGTATTTCAACGAGAAACACATAGATGATTGAAAATGAAGTGTTTAAGGTTATTATCTAATCAATTATGTGTTTGTATCATTTTTATCGTATATTTAATGAGTTTTTACCAATAAACTGGAAATTCACAAAAACGTGGAAAAACAGCAAATTATTGCCTAATTCGATGATATTTTGTTTATATCACATAAAGGAAAAGGGGGATGATAAACGTCAAAATATTACTAAATTCGATGATTTTTAGTACGAAAGAAAATGCAAGAAAACTTGCTTAAAATGCAATATTTTGCGAAATTCTGAGATTTGAAGGCCAAATCACATATCGTGATACTACATGAAGTAGTATCGAAATATTCGTAAAAATGAATATATATACGTAATATCAAACTACATGAAAAATGTGAAAAAAGTCACTATTAAACCAAATTTAAGGACTTTAACTTCGAACCATAAAGCGAGGTTTCGTATTATTTAGATCCAAGAAAAGACATATGACAATGTTGTTTCCAATACAAATGATAAAAATCAATGTGTTTTCATTAGAATGAACTAAAATGTTCTTGATTTTCCGTTTATATTACCGACGGAAGATGTACACGTAAAACCGCACAATTCCGGCTGAAACGTCGATATATGCAATAAAAACCGAACTTCTCCTCTTTTCAATATCTTACTCAGTATTTCAACGAGAAACAAATAGATTATTGAAAATGAAGTATTTAAGGTTATTATCTAATCAATTTTGTGTTTGTATCATTTTTATCGTATATTTAATGAATTAATACCAATAAACTGGAAATTCACAAAAACGTGGAAAAACAGCAAAATATTGCCTAATTCGATGATATTTTGTTTATATCACATAAAAGAAAAGGGGGATGATAAACGTCAAAATACTGCTAAATTCGGTGATGTTTAGTACGAAACAAAATGGAAGAAAACTTGCTTAAAATGCAATATTATGCGAAATTCTGAGATTTGAAGGCCAAATCACATATCGTGATAATACATGAAATAGTATCAAAATGTTGGTATAAATGAATATAGTTACGTAATATCAAACTACATGAAAAACGTGAAAAAAGACACTATCAAACCAAATTTAAGGATTTTAACTTCGAATCATAAAGCGAGGTTTCGTATTATTTAGATTAAAGAAAAGACATATGACAATGTTGTTTCCAATACAAATGATAAAAATCAATTTGTTTTCATTAGAAATAACTGAAATGTTCCTGATATTACGTTTATATTACCGATGGAAGATGTACACGTAAAACCGCTCTATTCCGACTGAAACGTCGTTATATGCAATAAAATTCGAACTTCTCCCCTTTTCAATACCTTACTCAGTATTTCAACGAGAAACAAATAGATGATTGAAAATGAAGTATTTAAGGTTATTATCTAATCAATTATGTGTTTGTATCATTTTTATCGTATATTTAATGAGTTTTTACCAATAAACTGGAAATTCACAAAAACGTGGAAAAACAGCAAATTATTGCCTAATTCGATGATTTTTTGTTTATATCACACAAAGGAAAAAGGAGATGATAAACGTCAAAATATTACTAAATTCGATGATTTTTAGTACGAAAGAAAATGCAAGAAAACTTGCTTAAAATGCAATATTTTGCGAAATTCTGAGATTTGAAGGCCAAATCACATATCGTGATACTACATGAAATAGTATCGAAATATTGGTAAAAATGAATATATTTACGTAATATCAAACTACATGAAAAACGTGAAAAAAGTCACTATTAAACCAAATTTAAGGATTTTAACTTTGTTAAATTGTTAAATTCGGTGATGTTAAGTACGAAACAAAATGGAAGAAAACTTGCTTAAAATGCAATATTATGCGAAATTCTGAGATTTGAAGGCCAAATCACATATCGTGATACTACATGAAATAGTATCGAAATATTGGTAAAAATGAATATATTTATGTAATATCAAACTACGTGAAAAACGTGAAAAAAGTCACTACTAAACCAAATTTAAGGATTTTAACTTCGAATCATTGTGCGAGGTTTCGTATTATTTAGATTAAAGAAAAGACATATGACAATGTTGTTTCCAATACAAATGATAAAAATCAATGTGTTTTCATTAGAATGAACTAAAATGTTCTTGATTTTCCGTTTATATTACCGACGGAAGATGTACACGTAAAACCGCACAATTCCGGCTGAAACGTCGATATATGCAATAAAAACCGAACTTCTCCCCTTTTCAATACCTTACTCAGTATTTCAACGAGAAACAAATAGATGATTGAAAATGAAGTGTTTAAGGTTATTATCTAATCAATTATGTGTTTGTATCATTTTTATCGTATATTTAATGAGTTTTTACCAATAAACTGGAAATTCACAAAAACGTGGAAAAACAGCAAAATATTGCCTAATTCGATGATATTTTGTTTATATCACATAAAAGAAAAGGGGGATGATAAACGTCAAAATACTGCTAAATTCGGTGATGTTTAGTACGAAACAAAATGGAAGAAAACTTGCTTAAAATGCAATATTATGCGAAATTCTGAGATTTGAAGGCCAAATCACATATCGTGATAATACATGAAATAGTATCAAAATATTGGTATAAATGAATATAGTTACGTAATATCAAACTACATGAAAAACGTGAAAAAAGTCACTATCAAACCAAATTTAAGGATTTTAACTTCGAATCATAAAGCGAGGTTTCGTATTATTTAGATTAAAGAAAAGACATATGACAATGTTGTTTCCAATACAAATGATAAAAATCAATTTGTTTTCATTAGAAATAACTAAAATGTTCCTGATATTACGTTTATATTACCGATGGAAGATGTACACGTAAAACCGCTCTATTCCGACTGAAACGTCGATATATGCAATAAAATTCGAACTTCTCCTCTTTTCAATATCTTACTCAGTATTTCAACGAGAAACAAATAGATGATTGAAAATGATGTATTTAAGGTTATTATCTAAACAATTTTGTGTTTGTATCATTTTTATCGTATATTTAATGAATTAATACCAATAAACTGGAAATTCACAAAAACGTGGAAAAACAGCAAAATATTGCCTAATTCGATGACATTTTGTTTATATCACATAAAGGAAAAGGGGGATGATAAACGTCAAAATACTGTTAAATTCGGTGAGGTTAAGTACGAAACAAAATGGAAGAAAACTTGCTTAAAATGCAATATTATGCGAAATTCTGAGATTTGAAGGCTAAATCACATATCGTGATAATACATGAAATAGTATCAAAATATTGATATAAATGAATATAGTTACGTAATATCAAACTACATGAAAAACGTGAAAAAAGTCACTATCAAACCAAATTTAAGAATTTTAACTTCGAATCATAAAGCGAGGTTTCGTATTATTTAGATTAAAGAAAAGACATATGACAATGTTGTTTCCAATACAAATGATAAAAATCAATTTGTTTTCATTAGAAATAACTAAAATGTTCCTGATATTGCGTTTATATTACCGATGGAAGATGTACACGTAAAACCGCTCTATTCCGACTGAAACGTCGATATATGCAATAAAATTCGAACTTCTCCCCTTTTCAATACCTTACTCAGTATTTCAACGAGAAACAAATAGATGATTGAAAATGAAGTATTTAAGGTTATTATCTAACCAATTATGTGTTTGTATCATTTTTATCGTATATTTAATGAGTTTTTACCAATAAACTGGAAATTCACAAAAACGTGGAAAAACAGCAAATTATTGCCTAATTCGATGATTTTTTGTTTATATCACACAAAGGAAAAAGGAGATGATAAACGTCAAAATATTACTAAATTCGATGATTTTTAGTACGAAAGAAAATGCAAGAAAACTTGCTTAAAATGCAATATTTTGCGAAATTCTGAGATTTGAAGGCCAAATCACATATCGTGATACTACATGAAATAGTATCGAAATATTGATAAAAATGAATATATTTATGTAATATCAAACTACGTGAAAAACGTGAAAAAAGTCACTACTAAACCAAATTTAAGGATTTTAACTTCGAACCATAAAGCGAGGTTTCGTATTATTTAGATAAAAGAAAAGACATATGACAATGTTGTTTCCAATACAAATGATAAAAATCAATGTGTGTTCATTAGAATGAACTAAAATGTTCTTGATTTTCCGTTTATATTACCGACGGAAGATGTACACGTAAAACCGCACAATTCCGGCTGAAACGTCGATATATGCAATAAAAAACGAACTTCTCCCCTTTTCAATACCTTACTCAGTATTTCAACGAGAAACAAATAGATGATTGAAAATGAAGTGTTTAAGGATATTATCTAATCAATTATGTGTTTGTATCATTTTTATCGTATATTTAATGGGTTTTTACCAATAAACTGGAAATTCACAAAAACGTGGAAAAACAGCAAATTATTGCCTAATTCGATGATTTTTTGTTTATATCACACAAAGGAAAAAGGAGATGATAAACGTCAAAATATTACTAAATTCGATGATTTTTAGTACGAAAGAAAATGCAAGAAAACTTGCTTAAAATGCAATATTTTGCGAAATTCTGAGATTTGAAGACCAAATCACATATCGTGATACTACATGAAATAGTATCGAAATATTGGTAAAAATGAATATATTTATGTAATATCAAACTACGTGAAAAACGTGAAAAAAGTCACTACTAAACCAAATTTAAGGATTTTAACTTCGAATCATAGAGCGAGGTTTCGTATTATTTAGATAAAAGAAAAGACATATGACAATGTTGTTTCCAATACAAATGATAAAAATCAACGTGTTTTCATTAGAATGAACTGAAATGTTCTTGATTTTCCGTTTATATTACCGACGGAAGATGTACACGTAAAACCGCACAATTCCGGCTGAAACGTCGATATATGCAATAAAAACCGAACTTCTCCCCTTTTCAATGCCTTACTCAGTATTTTAACGAGAAACAAATAGATGATTGAAAATGAAGTTTTTAAGGTTATTATCTAATCAATTATGTGTTTGTATCATTTTTATCGTATATTTAATGAGTTTTTACCAATAAACTGGAAATTCACAAAAACGTGGAAAAACAGCAAAATATTGCCTAATTCGATGATATTTTGTTTATATCACATAAAAGAAAAGGGGGATGATAAACGTCAAAATACTGCTAAATTCGGTGATGTTTAGTACGAAACAAAATGGAAGAAAACTTGCTTAAAATGCAATATTATGCGAAATTCTGAGATTTGAAGGCCAAATCACATATCGTGATAATACATGAAATAGTATCAAAATATTGGTATAAATGAATATAGTTACGTAATATCAAACTACATGAAAAACGTGAAAAAAGTCACTATCAAACCAAATTTAAGGATTTTAACTTCGAATCATAAAGCGAGGTTTCGTATTATTTAGATTAAAGAAAAGACATATGACAATGTTGTTTCCAATACAAATGATAAAAATCAATTTGTTTTCATTAGAAATAACTAAAATGTTCCTGATATTACGTTTATATTACCGATGGAAGATGTACACGTAAAACCGCTCTATTCCGATTGAAACGTCGATATATGCAATAAAATTCGAACTTCTCCCCTTTTCAATACCTTACTCAGTATTTCAACGAGAAACAAATAGATGATTGAAAATGAAGTATTTAAGGTTATTATCTAATCAATTATGTGTTTGTATCATTTTTATCGTATATTTAATGAGTTTTTACCAATAAACTGGAAATTCACAAAAACGTGGAAAACAGCAAATTATTGCCTAATTCGATGATTTTTTGTTTATATCACACAAAGGAAAAAGGAGATGATAAACGTCAAAATATTACTAAATTCGATGATTTTTAGTACGAAAGAAAATGCAAGAAAACTTGCTTAAAATGCAATATTTTGCGAAATTCTGAGATTTGAAGGCCAAATCACATATCGTGATACTACATGAAATAGTATCGAAATATTGGTAAAAATGAATATATTTATGTAATATCAAACTACGTGAAAAACGTGAAAAAAGTCACTACTAAACCAAATTTAAGGATTTTAACTTCGAATCATAGAGCGAGGTTTCGTATTATTTAGATAAAAGAAAAGACATATGACAATGTTGTTTCCAATACAAATGATAAAAATCAATGTGTTTTCATTAGAATGAACTAAAATGTTCTTGATTTTCCGTTTATATTACCGACGGAAGATGTACACGTAAAACCGCACAATTCCGGCTGAAACGTCGATATATGCAATAAAAACCGAACTTCTCCTCTTTTTAATATCTTACTCAGTATTTCAACGAGAAACAAATAGATGATTGAAAATGAAGTATTTAAGGTTATTATCTAATCAATTTTGTGTTTGTATCATTTTTATCGTATATTTAATGAATTAATACCAATAAACTGGAAATTCACAAAAACGTGGAAAAACAGCAAAATATTGCCTAATTCGATGATATTTTGTTTATATCACATAAAGGAAAAGGGGGATGATAAACGTCAAAATACTGCTAAATTCGGTGATGTTTAGTACGAAACAAAATGGAAGAAAACTTGCTTAAAATGCAATATTATGCGAAATTCTGAGATTTGAAGGCAAATCACATATCGTGATACTACATGAAGTAGTATCGAAATATTGGTAAAAATGAATATATTTACGTAATATCAAACTACATGAAAAACGTGAAAAAAGTCACTATTAAACCAAATTTAAGGATTTTAACTTCGAACCATAATGCGAGGTTTCGTATTATTTAGATCCAAGAAAAGACATATGACAATGTTGTTTCCAATACAAATGATAAAAATCAATGTGTTTTCATTAGAATGAACTAAAATGTTCTTGATTTTCCGTTTATATTACCGACGGAAGATGTACACGTAAAACCGCACAATTCCGGCTGAAACGTCGATATATGCAATAAAAACCGAACTTCTCCCCTTTTCAATACCTTACTCAGTATTTCAACGAGAAACAAATAGATGATTGAAAATGAAGTATTTAAGGTTATTATCTAATCAATTATGTGTTTGTATCATTTTTATCGTATATTTAATGAGTTTTTACCAATAAACTGGAAATTCACAAAAACGTGGAAAAACAGCAAATTATTGCCTAATTCGATGATTTTTTGTTTATATCACACAAAGGAAAAAGGAGATGATAAACGTCAAAATATTACTAAATTCGATGATTTTTAGTACGAAAGAAAATGCAAGAAAACTTGCTTAAAATGCAATATTTTGCGAAATTCTGAGATTTGAAGGCCAAATCACATATCGTGATACTACATGAAATAGTATCGAAATATTGGTAAAAATGAATATATTTATGTAATATCAAACTACGTGAAAAACGTGAAAAAAGTCACTACTAAACCAAATTTAAGGATTTTAACTTCGAATCATAGAGCGAGGTTTCGTATTATTTAGATAAAAGAAAAGACATATGACAATGTTGTTTCCAATACAAATGATAAAAATCAATGTGTTTTCATTAGAATGAACTAAAATGTTCTTGATTTTCCGTTTATATTACCGACGGAAGATGTACACGTAAAACCGCACAATTCCGGCTGAAACGTCGATATATGCAATAAAAACCGAACTTCTCCTCTTTTTAATATCTTACTCAGTATTTCAACGAGAAACAAATAGATGATTGAAAATGAAGTATTTAAGGTTATTATCTAATCAATTTTGTGTTTGTATCATTTTTATCGTATATTTAATGAATTAATACCAATAAACTGGAAATTCACAAAAACGTGGAAAAACAGCAAAATATTGCCTAATTCGATGATATTTTGTTTATATCACATAAAGGAAAAGGGGGATGATAAACGTCAAAATACTGCTAAATTCGGTGATGTTTAGAACGAAACAAAATGGAAGAAAACTTGCTTAAAATGCAATATTATGCGAAATTCTGAGATTTGAAGGCAAATCACATATCGTGATACTACATGAAGTAGTATCGAAATATTGGTAAAAATGAATATATTTACGTAATATCAAACTACATGAAAAACGTGAAAAAAGTCACTATTAAACCAAATTTAAGGATTTTAACTTCGAACCATAAAGCGAGGTTTCGTATTATTTAGATCCAAGAAAAGACATATGACAATGTTGTTTCCAATACAAATGATAAAAATCAATGTGTTTTCATTAGAATGAACTAAAATGTTCTTGATTTTCCGTTTATATTACCGACGGAAGATGTACACGTAAAACCGCACAATTCCGGCTGAAACGTCGATATATGCAATAAAAACCGAACTTCTCCTCTTTTCAATATCTTACTCAGTATTTCAACGAGAAACAAATAGATGATTGAAAATGAAGTATTTAAGGTTATTATCTAATCAATTTTGTGTTTGTATCATTTTTATCGTATATTTAATGAATTAATACCAATAAACTGGAAATTCACAAAAACGTGGAAAAACAGCAAAATATTGCCTAATTCGATGATATTTTGTTTATATCACATAAAGGAAAAGGGGGGATGATAAACGTCAAAATACTGTTAAATTCGGTGATGTTAAGTACGAAACGAAATGGAAGAAAACTTGCTTAAAATGCAATATTATGGGAAATTCTGAGATTTGAAGGCCAAATCACATATCGTGATAATACATGAAATAGTATCAAAATATTGGTATAAATGAATATAGTTACGTAATATCAAACTACATGAAAAACGTAAAAAAAGTCACTATCAAACCAAATTTAAGAATTTTAACTTCGAATCATAAAGCGAGGTTTCGTATTATTTAGATTAAAGAAAAGACATATGACAATGTTGTTTCCAATACAAATGATAAAAATCAATTTGTTTTCATTAGAAATAACTAAAATGTTCCTGATATTGCGTTTATATTACCGATGGAAGATGTACACGTAAAACCGCTCTATTCCGACTGAAACGTCGATATATGCAATAAAATTCGAACTTCTCCCCTTTTCAATACCTTACTCAGTATTTCAACGAGAAACAAATAGATGATTGAAAATGAAGTATTTAAGGTTATTATCTAATCAATTATGTGTTTGTATCATTTTTATCGTATATTTAATGAGTTTTTACCAACAAACTGGAAATTCACAAAAACGTGGAAAAACAGCAAATTATTGCCTAATTCGATGATTTTTTGTTTATATCACACAAAGGAAAAAGGAGATGATAAACGTCAAAATATTACTAAATTCGATGATTTTTAGTACGAAAGAAAATGCAAGAAAACTTGCTTAAAATGCAATATTTTGCGAAATTCTGAGATTTGAAGGCCAAATCACATATCGTGATACTACATGAAATAGTATCGAAATATTGGTAAAAATGAATATATTTATGTAGTATCAAACTACGTGAAAAACGTGAAAAAAGTCACTACTAAACCAAATTTAAGGATTTTAACTTCGAATCATAGAGCGAGGTTTCGTATTATTTAGATTAAAGAAAAGACATATGACAATGTTGTTTCCAATACAAATGATAAAAATCAATGTGTTTTCATTAGAATGAACTAAAATGTTCTTGATTTTCCGTTTATATTACCGACGGAAGATGTACACGTAAAACCGCACAATTCCGGCTGAAACGTCGATATATGCAATAAAAACCGAACTTCTCCCCTTTTCAATACCTTACTCAGTATTTCAACGAGAAACACATAGATGATTGAAAATGAAGTGTTTAAGGTTATTATCTAATCAATTATGTGTTTGTATCATTTTTATCGTATATTTAATGAGTTTTTACCAATAAACTGGAAATTCACAAAAACGTGGAAAAACAGCAAATTTTTGCCTAATTCGATGATATTTTGTTTATATCACATAAAGGAAAAGGGGGATGATAAACGTCAAAATATTACTAAATTCGATGATTTTTAGTACGAAAGAAAATGCAAGAAAACTTGCTTAAAATGCAATATTTTGCGAAATTCTGAGATTTGAAGGCCAAATCACATATCGTGATACTACATGAAGTAGTATCGAAATATTCGTAAAAATGAATATATATACGTAATATCAAACTACATGAAAAATGTGAAAAAAGTCACTATTAAACCAAATTTAAGGATTTTAACTTCGAACCATAAAGCGAGGTTTCGTATTATTTAGATCCAAGAAAAGACATATGACAATGTTGTTTCCAATACAAATGATAAAAATCAATGTGTTTTCATTAGAATGAACTAAAATGTTCTTGATTTTCCGTTTATATTACCGACGGAAGATGTACACGTAAAACCGCACAATTCCGGCTGAAACGTCGATATATGCAATAAAAACCGAACTTCTCCCCTTTTCAATACCTTACTCAGTATTTCAACGAGAAACAAATAGATGATTGAAAATGAAGTGTTTAAGGTTATTATCTAATCAATTATGTGTTTGTATCATTTTTATCGTATATTTAATGAGTTTTTACCAATAAACTGGAAATTCACAAAAACGTGGAAAAACAGCAAATTATTGCCTAATTCGATGATATTTTGTTTATATCACATAAAGGAAAAGGGGGATGATAAACGTCAAAATATTACTAAATTCGATGATTTTTAGTACGAAAGAAAATGCAAGAAAACTTGCTTAAAATGCAATATTTTGCGAAATTCTGAGATTTGAAGGCCAAATCACATATCGTGATACTACATGAAGAAGTATCGAAATATTGGTAAAAATGAATATATATACGTAATATCAAACTACATGAAAAATGTGAAAAAAGTCACTATTAAACCAAATTTAAGGATTTTAACTTCGAACCATAAAGCGAGGTTTCGTATTATTTAGATCCAAGAAAAGACATATGACAATGTTGTTTCCAATACAAATGATAAAAATCAATGTGTTTTCATTAGAATGAACTGAAATGTTCTTGATTTTCCGTTTATATTACCGACGGAAGATGTACACGTAAAACCGCACAATTCCGGCTGAAACGTCGATATATGCAATAAAAACCGAACTTCTCCCCTTTTCAATGCCTTACTCAGTATTTTAACGAGAAACAAATAGATGATTGAAAATGAAGTTTTTAAGGTTATTATCTAATCAATTATGTGTTTGTATCATTTTTATCGTATATTTAATGAGTTTTTACCAATAAACTGGAAATTCACAACAACGTGGAAAAACAGCAAAATATTGCCTAATTCGATGATATTTTGTTTATATCACATAAAAGAAAAGGGGGATGATAAACGTCAAAATACTGCTAAATTCGGTGATGTTTAGTACGAAACAAAATGGAAGAAAACTTGCTTAAAATGCAATATTATGCGAAATTCTGAGATTTGAAGGCCAAATCACATATCGTGATAATACATGAAATAGTATCAAAATATTGGTATAAATGAATATAGTTACGTAATATCAAACTACATGAAAAACGTGAAAAAAGTCACTATCAAACCAAATTTAAGGATTTTAACTTCGAATCATAAAGCGAGGTTTCGTATTATTTAGATTAAAGAAAAGACATATGACAATGTTGTTTCCAATACAAATGATAAAAATCAATTTGTTTTCATTAGAAATAACTAAAATGTTCCTGATATTACGTTTATATTACCGATGGAAGATGTACACGTAAAACCGCTCTATTCCGACTGAAACGTCGATATATGCAATAAAATTCGAACTTCTCCCCTTTTCAATACCTTACTCAGTATTTCAACGAGAAACAAATAGATGATTGAAAATGAAGTATTTAAGGTTATTATCTAATCAATTATGTGTTTGTATCATTTTTATCGTATATTTAATGAGTTTTTACCAATAAACTGGAAATTCACAAAAACGTGGAAAACAGCAAATTATTGCCTAATTCGATGATTTTTTGTTTATATCACACAAAGGAAAAAGGAGATGATAAACGTCAAAATATTACTAAATTCGATGATTTTTAGTACGAAAGAAAATGCAAGAAAACTTGCTTAAAATGCAATATTTTGCGAAATTCTGAGATTTGAAGGCCAAATCACATATCGTGATACTACATGAAATAGTATCGAAATATTGGTAAAAATGAATATATTTATGTAATATCAAACTACGTGAAAAACGTGAAAAAAGTCACTACTAAACCAAATTTAAGGATTTTAACTTCGAATCATAGAGCGAGGTTTCGTATTATTTAGATAAAAGAAAAGACATATGACAATGTTGTTTCCAATACAAATGATAAAAATCAATGTGTTTTCATTAGAATGAACTAAAATGTTCTTGATTTTCCGTTTATATTACCGACGGAAGATGTACACGTAAAACCGCACAATTCCGGCTGAAACGTCGATATATGCAATAAAAACCGAACTTCTCCCCTTTTCAATACCTTACTCAGTATTTCAACGAGAAACACATAGATGATTGAAAATGAAGTGTTTAAGGTTATTATCTAATCAATTATGTGTTTGTATCATTTTTATCGTATATTTAATGAGTTTTTACCAATAAACTGGAAATTCACAAAAACGTGGAAAAACAGCAAATTATTGCCTAATTCGATGATATTTTGTTTATATCACATAAAGGAAAAGGGGGATGATAAACGTCAAAATATTACTAAATTCGATGATTTTTAGTACGAAAGAAAATGCAAGAAAACTTGCTTAAAATGCAATATTTTGCGAAATTCTGAGATTTGAAGGCCAAATCACATATCGTGATACTACATGAAGTAGTATCGAAATATTCGTAAAAATGAATATATATACGTAATATCAAACTACATGAAAAATGTGAAAAAAGTCACTATTAAACCAAATTTAAGGATTTTAACTTCGAACCATAAAGCGAGGTTTCGTATTATTTAGATCCAAGAAAAGACATATGACAATGTTGTTTCCAATACAAATGATAAAAATCAATGTGTTTTCATTAGAATGAACTAAAATGTTCTTGATTTTCCGTTTATATTACCGACGGAAGATGTACACGTAAAACCGCACAATTCCGGCTGAAACGTCGATATATGCAATAAAAACCGAACTTCTCCTCTTTTCAATATCTTACTCAGTATTTCAACGAGAAACAAATAGATTATTGAAAATGAAGTATTTAAGGTTATTATCTAATCAATTTTGTGTTTATATTACCGATGGAAGATGTACACGTAAAACCGCTCTATTCCGACTGAAACGTCGATATATGCAATAAAATTCGAACTTCTCCCCTTTTCAATACCTTACTCAGTATTTCAACGAGAAACAAATAGATGATTGAAAATGAAGTATTTAAGGTTATTATCTAATCAATTATGTGTTTGTATCATTTTTATCGTATATTTAATGAGTTTTTACCAACAAACTGGAAATTCACAAAAACGTGGAAAAACAGCAAATTATTGCCTAATTCGATGATTTTTTGTTTATATCACACAAAGGAAAAAGGAGATGATAAACGTCAAAATATTACTAAATTCGATGATTTTTAGTACGAAAGAAAATGCAAGAAAACTTGCTTAAAATGCAATATTTTGCGAAATTCTGAGATTTGAAGGCCAAATCACATATCGTGATACTACATGAAATAGTATCGAAATATTGGTAAAAATGAATATATTTATGTAATATCAAACTACGTGAAAAACGTGAAAAAAGTCACTACTAAACCAAATTTAAGGATTTTAACTTCGAATCATAGAGCGAGGTTTCGTATTATTTAGATTAAAGAAAAGACATATGACAATGTTGTTTCCAATACAAATGATAAAAATCAATGTGTTTTCATTAGAATGAACTAAAATGTTCTTGATTTTCCGTTTATATTACCGACGGAAGATGTACACGTAAAACCGCACAATTCCGGCTGAAACGTCGATATATGCAATAAAAACCGAACTTCTCCCCTTTTCAATACCTTACTCAGTATTTCAACGAGAAACACATAGATGATTGAAAATGAAGTGTTTAAGGTTATTATCTAATCAATTATGTGTTTGTATCATTTTTATCGTATATTTAATGAGTTTTTACCAATAAACTGGAAATTCACAAAAACGTGGAAAAACAGCAAATTATTGCCTAATTCGATGATATTTTGTTTATATCACATAAAGGAAAAGGGGGATGATAAACGTCAAAATATTACTAAATTCGATGATTTTGGTACGAAAGAAAATGCAAGAAAACTTGCTTAAAATGCAATATTTTGCGAAATTCTGAGATTTGAAGGCCAAATCACATATCGTGATACTACATGAAGTAGTATCGAAATATTCGTAAAAATGAATATATATACGTAATATCAAACTACATGAAAAATGTGAAAAAAGTCACTATTAAACCAAATTTAAGGATTTTAACTTCGAACCATAAAGCGAGGTTTCGTATTATTTAGATCCAAGAAAAGACATATGACAATGTTGTTTCCAATACAAATGATAAAAATCAATGTGTTTTCATTAGAATGAACTAAAATGTTCTTGATTTTCCGTTTATATTACCGACGGAAGATGTACACGTAAAACCGCACAATTCCGGCTGAAACGTCGATATATGCAATAAAAACCGAACTTCTCCCCTTTTCAATACCTTACTCAGTATTTCAACGAGAAACAAATAGATGATTGAAAATGAAGTGTTTAAGGTTATTATCTAATCAATTATGTGTTTGTATCATTTTTATCGTATATTTAATGAGTTTTTACCAATAAACTGGAAATTCACAAAAACGTGGAAAAACAGCAAATTATTGCCTAATTCGATATTTTGTTTATATCACATAAAGGAAAAGGGGGATGATAAACGTCAAAATATTACTAAATTCGATGATTTTTAGTACGAAAGAAAATGCAAGAAAACTTGCTTAAAATGCAATATTTTGCGAAATTCTGAGATTTGAAGGCCAAATCACATATCGTGATACTACATGAAGAAGTATCGAAATATTGGTAAAAATGAATATATATACGTAATATCAAACTACATGAAAAATGTGAAAAAAGTCACTATTAAACCAAATTTAAGGATTTTAACTTCGAACCATAAAGCGAGGTTTCGTATTATTTAGATCCAAGAAAAGACATATGACAATGTTGTTTCCAATACAAATGATAAAAATCAATGTGTTTTCATTAGAATGAACTAAAATGTTCTTGATTTTCCGTTTATATTACCGACGGAAGATGTACACGTAAAACCGCACAATTCCGGCGGAAACGTCGATATATGCAATAAAAACCGAACTTCTCCCCTTTTCAATACCTTACTCAGTATTTCAACGAGAAACAAATAGATGATTGAAAATGAAGTATTTAAGGTTATTATCTAATCAATTATGTGTTTGTATCATTTTTATCGTATATTTAATGAGTTTTTACCAATAAACTGGAAATTCACAAAAACGTGGAAAAACAGCAAATTATTGCCTAATTCGATGATTTTTTGTTTATATCACACAAAGGAAAAAGGAGATGATAAACGTCAAAATATTACTAAATTCGATGATTTTTAGTACGAAAGAAAATGCAAGAAAACTTGCTTAAAATGCAATATTTTGCGAAACTCTGAGATTTGAAGGCCAAATCACATATCGTGATACTACATGAAATAGTATCGAAATATTGGTAAAAATGAATATATTTATGTAATATCAAACTACGTGAAAAACGTGAAAAAAGTCACTACTAAACCAAATTTAAGGATTTTAACTTCGAATCATAGAGCGAGGTTTCGTATTATTTAGATAAAAGAAAAGACATATGACAATGTTGTTTCCAATACAAATGATAAAAATCAATGTGTTTTCATTAGAATGAACTGAAATGTTCTTGATTTTCCGTTTATATTACCGACGGAAGATGTACACGTAAAACCGCACAATTCCGGCTGAAACGTCGATATATGCAATAAAAACCGAACTTCTCCCCTTTTCAATGCCTTACTCAGTATTTTAACGAGAAACAAATAGATGATTGAAAATGAAGTTTTTAAGGTTATTATCTAATCAATTATGTGTTTGTATCATTTTTATCGTATATTTAATGAGTTTTTACCAATAAACTGGAAATTCACAACAACGTGGAAAAACAGCAAAATATTGCCTAATTCGATGATATTTTGTTTATATCACATAAAAGAAAAGGGGGATGATAAACGTCAAAATACTGCTAAATTCGGTGATGTTTAGTACGAAACAAAATGGAAGAAAACTTGCTTAAAATGCAATATTATGCGAAATTCTGAGATTTGAAGGCCAAATCACATATCGTGATAATACATGAAATAGTATCAAAATATTGGTATAAATGAATATAGTTACGTAATATCAAACTACATGAAAAACGTGAAAAAAGTCACTATCAAACCAAATTTAAGGATTTTAACTTCGAATCATAAAGCGAGGTTTCGTATTATTTAGATTAAAGAAAAGACATATGACAATGTTGTTTCCAATACAAATGATAAAAATCAATTTGTTTTCATTAGAAATAACTAAAATGTTCCTGATATTACGTTTATATTACCGATGGAAGATGTACACGTAAAACCGCTCTATTCCGACTGAAACGTCGATATATGCAATAAAATTCGAACTTCTCCCCTTTTCAATACCTTACTCAGTATTTCAACGAGAAACAAATAGATGATTGAAAATGAAGTATTTAAGGTTATTATCTAATCAATTATGTGTTTGTATCATTTTTATCGTATATTTAATGAGTTTTTACCAATAAACTGGAAATTCACAAAAACGTGGAAAACAGCAAATTATTGCCTAATTCGATGATTTTTTGTTTATATCACACAAAGGAAAAAGGAGATGATAAACGTCAAAATATTACTAAATTCGATGATTTTTAGTACGAAAGAAAATGCAAGAAAACTTGCTTAAAATGCAATATTTTGCGAAATTCTGAGATTTGAAGGCCAAATCACATATCGTGATACTACATGAAATAGTATCGAAATATTGGTAAAAATGAATATATTTATGTAATATCAAACTACGTGAAAAACGTGAAAAAAGTCACTACTAAACCAAATTTTAGGATTTTAACTTCGAATCATAGAGCGAGGTTTCGTATTATTTAGATAAAAGAAAAGACATATGACAATGTTGTTTCCAATACAAATGATAAAAATCAATGTGTTTTCATTAGAATGAACTAAAATGTTCTTGATTGTCCGTTTATATTACCGACGGAAGATGTACACGTAAAACCGCACAATTCCGGCTGAAACGTCGATATATGCAATAAAAACCGAACTTCTCCTCTTTTTAATATCTTACTCAGTATTTCAACGAGAAACAAATAGATGATTGAAAATGAAGTATTTAAGGTTATTATCTAATCAATTTTGTGTTTGTATCATTTTTATCGTATATTTAATGAATTAATACCAATAAACTGGAAATTCACAAAAACGTGGAAAAACAGCAAAATATTGCCTAATTCGATGATATTTTGTTTATATCACATAAAGGAAAAGGGGGATGATAAACGTCAAAATACTGCTAAATTCGGTGATGTTTAGTACGAAACAAAATGGAAGAAAACTTGCTTAAAATGCAATATTATGCGAAATTCTGAGATTTGAAGGCAAATCACATATCGTGATACTACATGAAGTAGTATCGAAATATTGGTAAAAATGAATATATTTACGTAATATCAAACTACATGAAAAACGTGAAAAAAGTCACTATTAAACCAAATTTAAGGATTTTAACTTCGAACCATAAAGCGAGGTTTCGTATTATTTAGATCCAAGAAAAGACATATGACAATGTTGTTTCCAATACAAATGATAAAAATCAATGTGTTTTCATTAGAATGAACTAAAATGTTCTTGATTTTCCGTTTATATTACCGACGGAAGATGTACACGTAAAACCGCACAATTCCGGCTGAAACGTCGATATATGCAATAAAAACCGAACTTCTCCTCTTTTCAATATCTTACTCAGTATTTCAACGAGAAACAAATAGATGATTGAAAATGAAGTATTTAAGGTTATTATCTAATCAATTTTGTGTTTGTATCATTTTTATCGTATATTTAATGAATTAATACCAATAAACTGGAAATTCACAAAAACGTGGAAAAACAGCAAAATATTGCCTAATTCGATGATATTTTGTTTATATCACATAAAGGAAAAGGGGGATGATAAACGTCAAAATACTGTTAAATTCGGTGATGTTAAGTACGAAACAAAATGGAAGAAAACTTGCTTAAAATGCAATATTATGCGAAATTCTGAGATTTGAAGGCCAAATCACATATCGTGATAATACATGAAATAGTATCAAAATATTGGTATAAATGAATATAGTTACGTAATATCAAACTACATGAAAAACGTGAAATAAGTCACTATCAAACCAAATTTAAGGATTTTAACTTCGAATCATAAAGCGAGGTTTCGTATTATTTAGATTAAAGAAAAGACATATGACAATGTTGTTTCCAATACAAATGATAAAAATCAATTTGTTTTCATTAGAAATAACTAAAATGTTCCTGATTTTACGTTTATATTACCGATGGAAGATGTACACGTAAAACCGCTCTATTCCGACTGAAACGTCGATATATGCAATAAAATTCGAACTTCTCCCCTTTTCAATACCTTACTCAGTATTTCAACGAGAAACAAATAGATGATTGAAAATGAAGTATTTAAGGTTATTATCTAATCAATTATGTGTTTGTATCATTTTTATCGTATATTTAATGAGTTTTTACCAATAAACTGGAAATTCACAAAAACGTGGAAAAACAGCAAATTATTGCCTAATTCGATGATTTTTTGCTTATATCACACAAAGGAAAAAGGAGATGATAAACGTCAAAATATTACTAAATTCGATGATTTTTAGTACGAGAGAAAATGCAAGAAAACTTGCTTAAAATGCAATATTTTGCGAAATTCTGAGATTTGAAGGCCAAATCACATATCGTGATACTACATGAAGTAGTATCGAAATATTGGTAAAAATGAATATATTTACGTAATATCAAACTACGTGAAAAACGTGAAAAAAGTCACTATTAAACCAAATTTATGGATTTTAACTTCGAACCATAAAGCGAGGTTTCGTATTATTTAGATCCAAGAAAAGACATATGACAATGTTGTTTCCAATACAAATGATAAAAATCAATGTGTTTTCATTAGAATGAACTAAAATGTTCTTGATTTTCCGTTTATATTACCGACGGAAGATGTACACGTAAAACCGCACAATTCCGGCTGAAACGTCGATATATGCAATAAAAACCGAACTTCTCCTCTTTTCAATATCTTACTCAGTATTTCAACGAGAAACAAATAGATGATTGAAAATGAAGTATTTAAGGTTATTATCTAATCAATTATGTGTTTGTATCATTTTTATCGTATATTTAATGAGTTTTTACCAATAAACTGGAAATTCACTAAAACGTGGAAAAACAGCAAATTATTGCCTAATTCGATGATTTTTTGTTTATATCACACAAAGGAAAAAGGAGATGATAAACGTCAAAATATTACTAAATTCGATGATTTTTAGTACGAGAGAAAATGCAAGAAAACTTGCTTAAAATGCAATATTTTGCGAAATTCTGATATTTGAAGGCCAAATCACATATCGTGATACTACATGAAGTAGTATCGAAATATTGGTAAAAATGAATATATTTACGTAATATCAAACTACATGAAAAACGTGAAAAAAGTCACTATTAAACCAAATTTAAGGATTTTAACTTCGAACCATAAAGCGAGGTTTCGTAAAATTTAGATCCAAGAAAAGACATATGACAATGTTGTTTCCAATACAAATGATAAAAATCAATGTGTTTTCATTAGAATGAACTAAAATGTTCTTGATTTTCCGTTTATATTACCGACGGAAGATGTACACGTAAAACCGCACAATTCCGGCTGAAACGTCGATATATGCAATAAAAACCGAACTTCTCCTCTTTTCAATATCTTACTCAGTATTTCAACGAGAAACAAATAGATGATTGAAAATGAAGTATTTAAGGTTATTATCTAATCAATTTTGTGTTTGTATCATTTTTATCGTATATTTAATGAATTAATACCAATAAACTGGAAATTCACAAAAACGTGGAAAAACAGCAAAATATTGCCTAATTCGATGATATTTTGTTTATATCACATACAGGAAAAGGGGGATGATAAACGTCAAAATACTGCTAAATTCGGTGATGAATTGTACGAAACAAAATGGAAGAAAACTTGCTTAAAATGCAATATTATGCGAAATTCTGAGATTTGAAGGCCAAATCACATATCGTGATAATACATGAAATAGTATCAAAATATTGGTATAAATGAATATAGTTACGTAATATCAAACTACATGAAAAACGTGAAATAAGTCACTATCAAACCAAATTTAAGGATTTTAACTTCGAATCATAAAGCGAGGTTTCGTATTATTTAGATTAAAGAAAAGACATATGACAATGTTGTTTCCAATACAAATGATAAATATCAATTTGTTTTCATTAGAAATAACTAAAATGTTCCTGATTTTACGTTTATATTACCGATGGAAGATGTACACGTAAAACCGCTCTATTCCGACTGAAACGTCGATATATGCAATAAAATTCGAACTTCTCCCCTTTTCAATACCTTACTCAGTATTTCAACGAGAAACAAATAGATGATTGAAAATGAAGTATTTAAGGTTATTATCTAATCAATTATGTGTTTGTATCATTTTTATCGTATATTTAATGAGTTTTTACCAATAAACTGGAAATTCACAAAAACGTGGAAAAACAGCAAATTATTGCCTAATTCGATGATTTTTTGTTTATATCACACAAAGGAAAAAGGAGATGATAAACGTCAAAATATTACTAAATTCGATGATTTTTAGTACGAGAGAAAATGCAAGAAAACTTGCTTAAAATGCAATATTTTGCGAAATTCTGAGATTTGAAGGCCAAATCACATATCGTGATACTACATGAAGTAGTATAGAAATATTGGTAAAAATGAATATATTTACGTAATATCAAACTACATGAAAAACGTGAACAAAGTCACTATTAAACCAAATTTAAGGATTTTAACTTCGAACCATAAAGCGAGGTTTCGTATTATTTAGATCCAAGAAAAGACATATGACAATGTTGTTTCCAATACAAATGATAAAAATCAATGTGTTTTCATTAGAATGAACTCAAATGTTCCTGATATTCCGTTTATATTACCGATGGAAGATGTACACGTAAAACCGCACAATTCCGGCTGAAACGTCGATATATGCAATAAAAACTGAACTTCTCATTTCAATATCTTACTCAGTACTTCAACGAGAAACAAATAGATGATTGTAAATGAATTTTTTCAGGTTATTATCTAATCAATTATGTGTTTGTATCATTTTTATCGTATATCTAATGAATTAATACCAATAAACTGGAAATTCACAAAAACGTGTAAAAACAGCAAAATATTGCCTAATTCGATGATATTTTGTTTATGTCACATAAAGAAAAAGGGAGATGATAAACGTCAAAATATTACTAAAATCGATGATTTTTAGTACGAAAGAAAATGCAAGAAAACTTCCTTAAAATGCAATATTATGCGAAAATCTGAGATATGAAGGCCAAATCACATATCGTGATACTACATGAAATAGTATCGAAATATTGGTAAAAATGAATATATTTATGTAATATCAAACTACGTGAAAAACGTGAAAAAAGGCACTATTAAACCAAATTTAAGGATTTTAACTTCGAATCATAGAGCGAGGTTTCGTATTATTTAGATAAAAGAAAAGACATATGACAATGTTGTTTCCAATACAAATGATAAAAATCAATGTGTTTTCATTAGAATGAACTAAAATGTTCTTGATTTTCCGTTTATATTACCGACGGAAGATGTACACGTAAAACCGCACAATTCCGGCTGAAACGTCGATATATGCAATAAAAACCGAATTTCTCCTCTTTTCAATATCTTACTCAGTATTTCAACGAGAAACAATTAGATGATTGAAAATGAAGTATTTAAGGTTATTATCTAATCAATTTTGTGTTTGTATCATTTTTATCGTATATTTAATGAATTAATACCAATAAACTGGAAATTCACAAAAACGTGGAAAAACAGCAAAATATTGCCTAATTCGATGATATTTTGTTTATATCACATAAAGGAAAAGGTGGATGATAAACGTCAAAATACTGCTAAATTCGGTGATGTTTAATACGAAACAAAATGGAAGAAAACTTGCTTAAAATGCAATATTATGCGAAATTCTGAGATTTGAAGGCCAAATCACATATCGTGATAATACATGAAATAGTATCAAAATATTGGTATAAATGAATATAGTTACGTAATATCAAACTACATGAAAAACGTAAAAAAATCACTATCAAACCAAATTTAAGGATTTTAATTTCGAATCATGAAGCGAGGTTTCGTATTATTTAGATTAAAGAAAAGACATATGACAGTTGTTTCCAATACAAATGATAAAAATCAATTTGTTTTCATTAGCAATAACTAAAATGTTCCTGATATTTCGTTTATATTACCGATGGAAGATGTACACGTAAAACCGCTCTATTCCGGCTGAAACGTCGATATATGCAATAAAAACCGAACTTCTCCCCTTTTCAATACCTTTCTCAAAATTTCAACGAGAAACAAATAGATGATTGAAAATGAAGTATTTAAGGTTATTATCTAATCAATTATGTGTTTGTATCATTTTTATCGTATATTTAATGAGTTTTTACCAATAAACTGGAAATTCACAAAAACGTGGAAAAACAGCAAATTATTGCCTAATTCGATGATTTTTTGTTTATATCACACAAAGGAAAAAGGAGATGATAAACGTCAAAATATTACTAAATTCGATGATTTTTAGTACGAAAGAAAATGCAAGAAAACTTGCTTAAAATGCAATATTTTGCGAAATTCTGAGATTTGAAGGCCAAATCACATATCGTGATACTACATGAAGTAGTATAGAAATATTGGTAAAAATGAATATATTTACGTAATATCAAACTACATGAAAAACGTGAAAAAAGTCACTATTAAACCAAATTTAAGGATTTTAACTTCGAACCATAAAGCGAGGTTTCGTATTATTTAGATCCAAGAAAAGACATATGACAATGTTGTTTCCAATACAAATGATAAAAATCAATGTGTTTTCATTAGAATGAACTAAAATGTTCTTGATTTTCCGTTTATATTACCGACGGAAGATGTACACGTAAAACCGCACAATTCCGGCTGAAACGTCGATATATGCAATAAAAACCGAACTTCTCCTCTTTTCAATATCTTACTCAGTATTTCAACGAGAAACAAATAGATGATTGAAAATGAAGTATTTAAGGTTATTATCTAATCAATTTTGTGTTTCTATCATTTTTATCGTATATTTAATGAATTAATACCAATAAACTGGAAATTCACAAAAACGTGGAAAAACAGCAAAATATTGCCTAATTCGATGATATTTTGTTTATATCACATAAAAGAAAAGGGGGATGATAAACGTCAAAATACTGCTAAATTCGGTGATGTTTAGTACGAAACAAAATGGAAGAAAACTTGCTTAAAATGCAATATTATGCGAAATTCTGAGATTTGAAGGCCAAATCACATATCGTGATAATACATGAAATAGTATCAAAATATTGGTATAAATGAATATAGTTACGTAATATCAAACTACATGAAAAACGTGAAAAAAGTCACTATCAAACCAAATTTAAGGATTTTAACTTCGAATCATAAAGCGAGGTTTCGTATTATTTAGATTAAAGAAAAGACATATGACAATGTTGTTTCCAATACAAATGATAAAAATCAATTTGTTTTCATTAGAAATAACTAAAATGTTCCTGATATTACGTTTATATTACCGATGGAAGATGTACACGTAAAACCGCTCTATTCCGACTGAAACGTCGATATATGCAATAAAATTCGAACTTCTCCCCTTTTCAATACCTTACTCAGTATTTCAACGAGAAACAAATAGATGATTGAAAATGAAGTATTTAAGGTTATTATCTAATCAATTATGTGTTTGTATCATTTTTATCGTATATTTAATGAGTTTTTACCAATAAACTGGAAATTCACAAAAACGTGGAAAAACAGCAAATTATTGCCTAATTCGATGATTTTTTGTTTATATCACACAAAGGAAAAAGGAGATGATAAACGTCAAAATATTACTAAATTCGATGATTTTTAGTACGAAAGAAAATGCAAGAAAACTTGCTTAAAATGTAATATTATGCGAAATTCTGAGATTTGAAGGCAAATCACATATCGTGATACTACATGAAGTAGTATCGAAATATTGGTAAAAATGAATATATTTACGTAATATCAAACTACATGAAAAACGTGAAAAAAGTCACTATTAAACCAAATTTAAGGATTTTAACTACGAACCATAAAGCGAGGTTTCGTATTATTTAGTTCCAAGAAAAGACATATGACAATGTTGTTTCCAATACAAATGATAAAAATCAATGTGTTTTCATTAGAATGAAATAAAATGTTCTTGATTTTCCGTTTATATTACCGACGGAAGATGTACACGTAAAACCGCACAATTCCGGCTGAAACGTCGATATATGCAATAAAAACCGTACTTCTCCTCTTTTCAATATCTTACTCAGTATTTCAACGAGAAACAAATAGATGATTGAAAATGAAGTATTTAAGGTTATTATCTAATCAATTTTGTGTTTGTATCATTTTTATAGTATATTGAATGAATTAATACCAATAAACTGGAAATTCACAAAACGTGGAAAAACAGCAAAATATTGCCTAATTCGATGATATTTTGTTTATATCACATAAAGGAAAAGGGATAAACGACAAAATATTACTAAATTCGATGATTTTTAGTACGGAAGAAAATGCAAGAAAACTTGCTTAAAATGCAATATTATGCGAAATTCTGAGATTTGAAGGCCAAATCACATATCGTGATACTACATGAAATAGTATCGAAATATTGGTAAAAATGAATATATTTACGTAATATCAAACTACATGAAAAACGTGAAAAAGTCACTATTAAACCAAATTTAAGGATTTTAACTTCGAACCATAAAGCGAGGTTTCGTATTATTTAGATCCAAGAAAAGACATATGACAATGTTGTTTCCAATACAAATGATAAAAATCAATGTGTTTTCATTAGAATGAACTAAAATGTTCCTGATATTACCGATGGAAGAAATACAAGTAAAACCGCACAATTCCGGCTGAAACGTCGATATATGCAATAAAAACCGAACTTTTCCTATTTTCAATATCTTAATCAGTACTTACAGAGAAACAAATAGATGATTGTAAATGAATTTTTTCAGGTTATTATCTAATCAATTATGTGTTTGTATCATTTTTATCGTATATCTAATGAATTAATACCAATAAACTGGAAATTCACAAAAACGTGGAAAAACAACAAATTATTGCCTAATTCGATGATATTTTGTTTATATCACACAAAAGGAAAATTGGGATGATAAACGTCAAAATATTACTAAATTCGATGATTTTTAGTACGAAAGAAAATGCAAGAAAACTTGCTTAAAATGCAATATTTTGCGAAATTCTGAGATTTGAAGGCCAAATCACATATCGTGATACTACATGAAGTAGTATCGAAATATTGGTAAAAATGAATATATTTACGTAATATCAAACTACATGAAAAACGTGAAAAAAGTCACTATTAAACCAAATTTAAGGATTTTAACTTCGAACTATAAAGCGAGGTTTCGTAAAATTTAGATCCAAGAAAAGACATATGACAATGTTGTTTCCAATACAAATGATAAAAATCAATGTGTTTTCATTAGAATGAACTAAAATGTTCTTGACTTTCCGTTTATATTACCGACGGAAGATGTACACGTAAAACCGCACAATTCCGGCTGAAACGTCGATATATGCAATAAAAACCGTACTTCTCCTCTTTTCAATATCTTACTCAGTATTTCAACGAGAAACAAATAGATGATTGAAAATGAAGTATTTAAGGTTATTATCTAATCAATTTTGTGTTTGTATCATTTTTATCGTATATTTAATGAATTAATACCAATAAACTGGAAATTCACAAAAACGTGGAAAAACAGCAAAATATTGCCTAATTCGATGATATTTTGTTTATATCACATAAAGGAAAAGGGGGATGATAAACGTCAAAATCCTGTTAAATTCGGTGATGTTAAGTACGAAACAAAATGGAAGAAAACTTGCTTAAAATGCAAGTTGCTTAAACTTGCTTAAAATATTATGCGAAATTCTGAGATTTGAAGGCCAAATCACATATCGTGATAATACATGAAATAGTATCAAAATATTGGTATAAATGAATACAGTTACGTAATATCAAACTACATGAAAAACGTGAAAAAAGTCACTTTCAAACCAAATTTAAGGATTTTAACTTCGAATCATAAAGCGAGGTTTCGTATTATTTAGATTAAAGAAAACACATATGACAATGTTGTTTCCAAAACAAATGATAAAAATCAATTTGTTTTCATTAGAAATAACTAAAATGTTCTTGATATTACGTTTATATTACCGATGGAAGATGTACACGTAAAACCGCTCTATTCCGACTGAAACGTCGATATATGCAATAAAATTCGAACTTCTCCCCTTTTCAATACCTTACTCAGTATTTCAACGAGAAACAAATAGATGATTGAAAATGAAGTATTTAAGGTCATTATCTAATCAATTATGTGTTTGTATCATTTTTATCGTATATTTAATGAGTTTTTACCAATAAACTGGAAATTCACAAAAACGTGGAAAACAGCAAATTATTGCCTAATTCGATGATTTTTTGTTTATATCACACAAAGGAAAAAGGAGATGATAAACGTCAAAATATTACTAAATTCGATGATTTTTAGTACGAAAGAAAATGCAAGAAAACTTGCTTAAAATGCAATATTTTGCGAAATTCTGAGATTTGAAGGCCAAATCACATATCGTGATACTACATGAAATAGTATCGAAATATTGGTAAAAATGAATATATTTATGTAATATCAAACTACGTGAAAAACGTGAAAAAAGTCACTACTAAACCAAATTTAAGGATTTTAACTTCGAATCATAGAGCGAGGTTTCGTATTATTTAGATAAAACAAAAGACATATGACAATGTTGTTTCCAATACAAATGATAAAAATCAATGTGTTTTCATTAGAATGAACTAAAATGTTCTTGATTTTCCGTTTATATTACCGACGGAAGATGTACACGTAAAACCGCACAATTCCGGCTGAAACGTCGATATATGCAATAAAAACCGAATTTCTCCTCTTTTTAATATCATACTCAGTATTTCAACGAGAAACAAATAGATGATTGAAAATGAAGTATTTAAGGTTATTATCTAATCAATTTTGTGTTTGTATCATTTTTATCGTATATATAATGAATTAATACCAATAAACTGGAAATTCACAAAAACGTGGAAAAACAGCAAAATATTGCCTAATTCGATGATATTTTGTTTATATCACATAAAGGAAAAGGGGGATGATAAACGTCAAAATACTGCTAAATTCGGTGATGTTTAGTACGAAACAAAATGGAAGAGAACTTGCTTAAAATGCAATATTATGCGAAATTCTGAGATTTGAAGGCCAAATCACATATCGTGATAATACATGAAATAGTATCAAAATATTGGTATAAATGAATATAGTTACGTAATATCAAACTACATGAAAAACGTGAAAAAAGTCACTATCAAACCAAATTTAAGGATTTTAATTTCGAATCATGAAGCGAGGTTTCGTATTATTTAGATTAAAGAAAAGACATATGACAATGTTGTTTCCAATACAAATGATAAAAATCAATGTGTTTTCATTAGAATGAACTAAAATGTTCTTGATTTTCCGTTTATATTACCGACGGAAGATGTACACGTAAAACCGCACAATTCCGGCTGAAACGTCGATATATGCAATAAAAACCGAACTTCTCCTCTTTTTAATATCTTACTCAGTATTTCAACGAGAAACAAATAGATGATTGAAAATGAAGTATTTAAGGTTATTATCTAATCAATTTTGTGTTTGTATCATTTTTATCGTATATTTAATGAATTAATACCAATAAACTGGAAATTCACAAAAACGTGGAAAAACAGCAAAATATTGCCTAATTCGATGATATTTTGTTTATATCACATAAAGGAAAAGGGGGATGATAAACGTCAAAATACTGCTAAATTCGGTGATGTTTAGTACGAAACAAAATGGAAGAAAACTTGCTTAAAATGCAATATTATGCGAAATTCTGAGATTTGAAGGCAAATCACATATCGTGATACTACATGAAGTAGTATCGAAATATTGGTAAAAATGAATATATTTACGTAATATCAAACTACATGAAAAACGTGAAAAAAGTCACTATTAAACCAAATTTAAGGATTTTAACTTCGAACCATAAAGCGAGGTTTCGTATTATTTAGATCCAAGAAAAGACATATGACAATGTTGTTTCCAATACAAATGATAAAAATCAATGTGTTTTCATTAGAATGAACTAAAATGTTCTTGATTTTCCGTTTATATTACTGACGGAAGATGTACACGTAAAACCGCACAATTCCGGCTGAAACGTCGATATATGCAATAAAAACCGAACTTCTCCTCTTTTCAATATCTTACTCAGTATTTCAACGAGAAACAAATAGATGATTGAAAATGAAGTATTTAAGGTTATTATCTAATCAATTTTGTGTTTGTATCATTTTTATCGTATATTTAATGAATTAATACCAATAAACTGGAAATTCACAAAAACGTGGAAAAACAGCAAAATATTGCCTAATTCGATGATATTTTGTTTATATCACATAAAGGAAAAGGGGGATGATAAACGTCAAAATACTGTTAAATTCGGTGATGTTAAGTACGAAACAAAATGGAAGAGAACTTGCTTAAAATGCAATATTATGCGAAATTCTGAGATTTGAAGGCCAAATCACATATCGTGATAATACATGAAATAGTATCAAAATATTGGTATAAATGAATATAGTTACGTAATATCAAACTACATGAAAAACGTAAAAAAAGTCACTATCAAACCAAATTTAAGAATTTTAACTTCGAATCATTAAGCGAGGTTTCGTATTATTTAGATTAAAGAAAAGACATATGACAATGTTGTTTCCAATACAAATGATAAAAATCAATTTGTTTTCATTAGAAATAACTAAAATGTTCCTGATATTGCGTTTATATTACCGATGGAAGATGTACACGTAAAACCGCTCTATTCCGACTGAAACGTCGATATATGCAATAAAATTCGAACTTCTCCCCTTTTCAATACCTTACTCAGTATTTCAACGAGAAACAAATAGATGATTGAAAATGAAGTATTTAAGGTTATTATCTAATCAATTATGTGTTTGTATCATTTTTATCGTATATTTAATGAGTTTTTACCAACAAACTGGAAATTCACAAAAACGTGGAAAAACAGCAAATTATTGCCTAATTCGATGATTTTTTGTTTATATCACACAAAGGAAAAAGGAGATGATAAACGTCAAAATATTACTAAATTCGATGATTTTTAGTACGAAAGAAAATGCAAGAAAACTTGCTTAAAATGCAATATTTTGCGAAATTCTGAGATTTGAAGGCCAAATCACATATCGTGATACTACATGAAATAGTATCGAAATATTGGTAAAAATGAATATATTTATGTAATATCAAACTACGTGAAAAACGTGAAAAAAGTCACTACTAAACCAAATTTAAGGATTTTAACTTCGAATCATAGAGCGAGGTTTCGTATTATTTAGATTAAAGAAAAGACATATGACAATGTTGTTTCCAATACAAATGATAAAAATCAATGTGTTTTCATTAGAATGAACTAAAATGTTCTTGATTTTCCGTTTATATTACCGACGGAAGATGTACACGTAAAACCGCACAATTCCGGCTGAAACGTCGATATATGCAATAAAAACCGAACTTCTCCCCTTTTCAATACCTTACTCAGTATTTCAACGAGAAACACATAGATGATTGAAAATGAAGTGTTTAAGGTTATTATCTAATCAATTATGTGTTTGTATCATTTTTATCGTATATTTAATGAGTTTTTACCAATAAACTGGAAATTCACAAAAACGTGGAAAAACAGCAAATTATTGCCTAATTCGATGATATTTTGTTTATATCACATAAAGGAAAAGGGGGATGATAAACGTCAAAATATTACTAAATTCGATGATTTTTAGTACGAAAGAAAATGCAAGAAAACTTGCTTAAAATGCAATATTTTGCGAAATTCTGAGATTTGAAGGCCAAATCACATATCGTGATACTACATGAAGTAGTATCGAAATATTCGTAAAAATGAATATATATACGTAATATCAAACTACATGAAAAATGTGAAAAAAGTCACTATTAAACCAAATTTAAGGATTTTAACTTCGAACCATAAAGCGAGGTTTCGTATTATTTAGATCCAAGAAAAGACATATGACAATGTTGTTTCCAATACAAATGATAAAAATCAATGTGTTTTCATTAGAATGAACTAAAATGTTTTTGATTTTCCGTTTATATTACCGACGGAAGATGTACACGTAAAACCGCACAATTCCGGCTGAAACGTCGATATATGCAATAAAAACCGAACTTCTCCTCTTTTCAATATCTTACTTAGTATTTCAACGAGAAACAAATAGATGATTGAAAATGAAGTATTTAAGGTTATTATCTAATCAATTTTGTGTTTGTATCATTTTTATCGTATATTTAATGAATTAATACCAATAAACTGGAAATTCACAAAAACGTGGAAAAACAGCAAAATATTGCCTAATTCGATGATATTTTGTTTATATCACATAAAGGAAAAGGGGGATGATAAACGTCAAAATACTGTTAAATTCGGTGATGTTAAGTACGAAACAAAATGGAAGAAAACTTGCTTAAAATGCAATATTATGCGAAATTCTGAGATTTGAAGGCCAAATCACATATCGTGATAATACATGAAATAGTATCAAAATATTGGTATAAATGAATATAGTTACGTAATATCAAACTACATGAAAAACGTAAAAAAAGTCACTATCAAACCAAATTTAAGAATTTTAACTTCGAATCATAAAGCGAGGTTTCGTATTATTTAGATTAAAGAAAAGACATATGACAATGTTGTTTCCAATACAAATGATAAAAATCAATTTGTTTTCATTAGAAATAACTAAAATGTTCCTGATATTGCGTTTATATTACCGATGGAAGATGTACACGTAAAACCGCTCTATTCCGACTGAAACGTCGATATATGCAATAAAATTCGAACTTCTCCCCTTTTCAATACCTTACTCAGTATTTCAACGAGAAACAAATAGATGATTGAAAATGAAGTATTTAAGGTTATTATCTAATCAATTATGTGTTTGTATCATTTTTATCGTATATTTAATGAGTTTTTACCAACAAACTGGAAATTCACAAAAACGTGGAAAAACAGCAAATTATTGCCTAATTCGATGATTTTTTGTTTATATCACACAAAGGAAAAAGGAGATGATAAACGTCAAAATATTACTAAATTCGATGATTTTTAGTACGAAAGAAAATGCAAGAAAACTTGCTTAAAATGCAATATTTTGCGAAATTCTGAGATTTGAAGGCCAAATCACATATCGTGATACTACATGAAATAGTATCGAAATATTGGTAAAAATGAATATATTTATGTAATATCAAACTACGTGAAAAACGTGAAAAAAGTCACTACTAAACCAAATTTAAGGATTTTAACTTCGAATCATAGAGCGAGGTTTCGTATTATTTAGATTAAAGAAAAGACATATGACAATGTTGTTTCCAATACAAATGATAAAAATCAATGTGTTTTCATTAGAATGAACTAAAATGTTCTTGATTTTCCGTTTATATTACCGACGGAAGATGTACACGTAAAACCGCACAATTCCGGCTGAAACGTCGATATATGCAATAAAAACCGAACTTCTCCCCTTTTCAATACCTTACTCAGTATTTCAACGAGAAACACATAGATGATTGAAAATGAAGTGTTTAAGGTTATTATCTAATCAATTATGTGTTTGTATCATTTTTATCGTATATTTAATGAGTTTTTACCAATAAACTGGAAATTCACAAAAACGTGGAAAAACAGCAAATTATTGCCTAATTCGATGATATTTTGTTTATATCACATAAAGGAAAAGGGGGATGATAAACGTCAAAATATTACTAAATTCGATGATTTTTAGTACGAAAGAAAATGCAAGAAAACTTGCTTAAAATGCAATATTTTGCGAAATTCTGAGATTTGAAGGCCAAATCACATATCGTGATACTACATGAAGTAGTATCGAAATATTCGTAAAAATGAATATATATACGTAATATCAAACTACATGAAAAATGTGAAAAAAGTCACTATTAAACCAAATTTAAGGATTTTAACTTCGAACCATAAAGCGAGGTTTCGTATTATTTAGATCCAAGAAAAGACATATGACAATGTTGTTTCCAATACAAATGATAAAAATCAATGTGTTTTCATTAGAATGAACTAAAATGTTCTTGATTTTCCGTTTATATTACCGACGGAAGATGTACACGTAAAACCGCACAATTCCGGCTGAAACGTCGATATATGCAATAAAAACCGAACTTCTCCTCTTTTCAATATCTTACTCAGTATTTCAACGAGAAACAAATAGATGATTGAAAATGAAGTATTTAAGGTTATTATCTAATCAATTTTGTGTTTGTATCATTTTTATCGTATATTTAATGAATTAATACCAATAAACTGGAAATTCACAAAAACGTGGAAAAACAGCAAAATATTGCCTAATTCGATGATATTTTGTTTATATCACATAAAGGAAAAGGGGGATGATAAACGTCAAAATACTGTTAAATTCGGTGATGTTAAGTACGAAACAAAATGGAAGAAAACTTGCTTAAAATGCAATATTATGCGAAATTCTGAGATTTGAAGGCCAAATCACATATCGTGATAATACATGAAATAGTATCAAAATATTGGTATAAATGAATATAGTTACGTAATATCAAACTACATGAAAAACGTAAAAAAAGTCACTATCAAACCAAATTTAAGAATTTTAACTTCGAATCATAAAGCGAGGTTTCGTATTATTTAGATTAAAGAAAAGACATATGACAATGTTGTTTCCAATACAAATGATAAAAATCAATTTGTTTTCATTAGAAATAACTAAAATGTTCCTGATATTGCGTTTATATTACCGATGGAAGATGTACACGTAAAACCGCTCTATTCCGACTGAAACGTCGATATATGCAATAAAATTCGAACTTCTCCCCTTTTCAATACCTTACTCAGTATTTCAACGAGAAACAAATAGATGATTGAAAATGAAGTATTTAAGGTTATTATCTAATCAATTATGTGTTTGTATCATTTTTATCGTATATTTAATGAGTTTTTACCAACAAACTGGAAATTCACAAAAACGTGGAAAAACAGCAAATTATTGCCTAATTCGATGATTTTTTGTTTATATCACACAAAGGAAAAAGGAGATGATAAACGTCAAAATATTACTAAATTCGATGATTTTTAGTACGAAAGAAAATGCAAGAAAACTTGCTTAAAATGCAATATTTTGCGAAATTCTGAGATTTGAAGGCCAAATCACATATCGTGATACTACATGAAATAGTATCGAAATATTGGTAAAAATGAATATATTTATGTAATATCAAACTACGTGAAAAACGTGAAAAAAGTCACTACTAAACCAAATTTAAGGATTTTAACTTCGAATCATAGAGCGAGGTTTCGTATTATTTAGATTAAAGAAAAGACATATGACAATGTTGTTTCCAATACAAATGATAAAAATCAATGTGTTTTCATTAGAATGAACTAAAATGTTCTTGATTTTCCGTTTATATTACCGACGGAAGATGTACACGTAAAACCGCACAATTCCGGCTGAAACGTCGATATATGCAATAAAAACCGAACTTCTCCCCTTTTCAATACCTTACTCAGTATTTCAACGAGAAACACATAGATGATTGAAAATGAAGTGTTTAAGGTTATTATCTAATCAATTATGTGTTTGTATCATTTTTATCGTATATTTAATGAGTTTTTACCAATAAACTGGAAATTCACAAAAACGTGGAAAAACAGCAAATTATTGCCTAATTCGATGATATTTTGTTTATATCACATAAAGGAAAAGGGGGATGATAAACGTCAAAATATTACTAAATTCGATGATTTTTAGTACGAAAGAAAATGCAAGAAAACTTGCTTAAAATGCAATATTTTGCGAAATTCTGAGATTTGAAGGCCAAATCACATATCGTGATACTACATGAAGTAGTATCGAAATATTCGTAAAAATGAATATATATACGTAATATCAAACTACATGAAAAATGTGAAAAAAGTCACTATTAAACCAAATTTAAGGATTTTAACTTCGAACCATAAAGCGAGGTTTCGTATTATTTAGATCCAAGAAAAGACATATGACAATGTTGTTTCCAATACAAATGATAAAAATCAATGTGTTTTCATTAGAATGAACTAAAATGTTCTTGATTTTCCGTTTATATTACCGACGGAAGATGTACACGTAAAACCGCACAATTCCGGCTGAAACGTCGATATATGCAATAAAAACCGAACTTCTCCTCTTTTCAATATCTTACTCAGTATTTCAACGAGAAACAAATAGATGATTGAAAATGAAGTATTTAAGGTTATTATCTAATCAATTTTGTGTTTGTATCATTTTTATCGTATATTTAATGAATTAATACCAATAAACTGGAAATTCACAAAAACGTGGAAAAACAGCAAAATATTGCCTAATTCGATGATATTTTGTTTATATCACATAAAGGAAAAGGGGGATGATAAACGTCAAAATACTGTTAAATTCGGTGATGTTAAGTACGAAACAAAATGGAAGAAAACTTGCTTAAAATGCAATATTATGCGAAATTCTGAGATTTGAAGGCCAAATCACATATCGTGATAATACATGAAATAGTATCAAAATATTGGTATAAATGAATATAGTTACGTAATATCAAACTACATGAAAAACGTAAAAAAAGTCACTATCAAACCAAATTTAAGAATTTTAACTTCGAATCATAAAGCGAGGTTTCGTATTATTTAGATTAAAGAAAAGACATATGACAATGTTGTTTCCAATACAAATGATAAAAATCAATTTGTTTTCATTAGAAATAACTAAAATGTTCCTGATATTGCGTTTATATTACCGATGGAAGATGTACACGTAAAACCGCTCTATTCCGACTGAAACGTCGATATATGCAATAAAATTCGAACTTCTCCCCTTTTCAATACCTTACTCAGTATTTCAACGAGAAACAAATAGATGATTGAAAATGAAGTATTTAAGGTTATTATCTAATCAATTATGTGTTTGTATCATTTTTATCGTATATTTAATGAGTTTTTACCAACAAACTGGAAATTCACAAAAACGTGGAAAAACAGCAAATTATTGCCTAATTCGATGATTTTTTGTTTATATCACACAAAGGAAAAAGGAGATGATAAACGTCAAAATATTACTAAATTCGATGATTTTTAGTACGAAAGAAAATGCAAGAAAACTTGCTTAAAATGCAATATTTTGCGAAATTCTGAGATTTGAAGGCCAAATCACATATCGTGATACTACATGAAATAGTATCGAAATATTGGTAAAAATGAATATATTTATGTAATATCAAACTACGTGAAAAACGTGAAAAAAGTCACTACTAAACCAAATTTAAGGATTTTAACTTCGAATCATAGAGCGAGGTTTCGTATTATTTAGATTAAAGAAAAGACATATGACAATGTTGTTTCCAATACAAATGATAAAAATCAATGTGTTTTCATTAGAATGAACTAAAATGTTCTTGATTTTCCGTTTATATTACCGACGGAAGATGTACGCGTAAAACCGCACAATTCCGGCTGAAACGTCGATATATGCAATAAAAACCGAACTTCTCCCCTTTTCAATACCTTACTCAGTATTTCAACGAGAAACACATAGATGATTGAAAATGAAGTGTTTAAGGTTATTATCTAATCAATTATGTGTTTGTATCATTTTTATCGTATATTTAATGAGTTTTTACCAATAAACTGGAAATTCACAAAAACGTGGAAAAACAGCAAATTATTGCCTAATTCGATGATATTTTGTTTATATCACATAAAGGAAAAGGGGGATGATAAACGTCAAAATATTACTAAATTCGATGATTTTTAGTACGAAAGAAAATGCAAGAAAACTTGCTTAAAATGCAATATTTTGCGAAATTCTGAGATTTGAAGGCCAAATCACATATCGTGATACTACATGAAGTAGTATCGAAATATTCGTAAAAATGAATATATATACGTAATATCAAACTACATGAAAAATGTGAAAAAAAGTCACTATTAAACCAAATTTAAGGATTTTAACTTCGAACCATAAAGCGAGGTTTCGTATTATTTAGATCCAAGAAAAGACATATGACAATGTTGTTTCCAATACAAATGATAAAAATCAATGTGTTTTCATTAGAATGAACTAAAATGTTCTTGATTTTCCGTTTATATTACCGACGGAAGATGTACACGTAAAACCGCACAATTCCGGCTGAAACGTCGATATATGCAATAAAAACCGAACTTCTCCTCTTTTCAATATCTTACTCAGTATTTCAACGAGAAACAAATAGATTATTGAAAATGAAGTATTTAAGGTTATTATCTAATCAATTTTGTGTTTGTATCATTTTTATCGTATATTTAATGAATTAATACCAATAAACTGGAAATTCACAAAAACGTGGAAAAACAGCAAAATATTGCCTAATTCGATGATATTTTGTTTATATCACATAAAAGAAAAGGGGGATGATAAACGTCAAAATACTGCTAAATTCGGTGATGTTTAGTACGAAACAAAATGGAAGAAAACTTGCTTAAAATGCAATATTATGCGAAATTCTGAGATTTGAAGGCCAAATCACATATCGTGATAATACATGAAATAGTATCAAAATGTTGGTATAAATGAATATAGTTACGTAATATCAAACTACATGAAAAACGTGAAAAAAAGACACTATCAAACCAAATTTAAGGATTTTAACTTCGAATCATAAAGCGAGGTTTCATATTATTTAGATTAAAGAAAAGACATATGACAATGTTGTTTCCAATACAAATGATAAAAATCAATTTGTTTTCATTAGAAATAACTGAAATGTTCCTGATATTACGTTTATATTACCGATGGAAGATGTACACGTAAAACCGCTCTATTCCGACTGAAACGTCGTTATATGCAATAAAATTCGAACTTCTCCCCTTTTCAATACCTTACTCAGTATTTCAACGAGAAACAAATGGATGATTGAAAATGAAGTATTTAAGGTTATTATCTAATCAATTATGTGTTTGTATCATTTTTATCGTATATTTAATGAGTTTTTACCAATAAACTGGAAATTCACAAAAACGTGGAAAAACAGCAAATTATTGCCTAATTCGATGATTTTTTGTTTATATCACACAAAGGAAAAAGGAGATGATAAACGTCAAAATATTACTAAATTCGATGATTTTTAGTACGAAAGAAAATGCAAGAAAACTTGCTTAAAATGCAATATTTTGCGAAATTCTGAGATTTGAAGGCCAAATCACATATCGTGATACTACATGAAATAGTATCGAAATATTGGTAAAAATGAATATATTTATGTAATATCAAACTACGTGAAAAACGTGAAAAAAGTCACTACTAAACCAAATTTAAGGATTTTAACTTCGAATCATAGAGCGAGGTTTCGTATTATTTAGATAAAAGAAAAGACATATGACAATGTTGTTTCCAATACAAATGATAAAAATCAATGTGTTTTCATTAGAATGAACTAAAATGTTCTTGATTTTCCGTTTATATTACCGACGGAAGATGTACACGTAAAACCGCACAATTCCGGCTGAAACGTCGATATATGCAATAAAAACCGAACTTCTCCTATTTTTAATATCTTACTCAGTATTTCAACGAGAAACAAATAGATGATTGAAAATGAAGTATTTAAGGTTATTATCTAATCAATTTTGTGTTTGTATCATTTTTATCGTATATTTAATGAAATAATACCATTAACTGGAAATTCACAAAAACGTGGAAAAACAGCAAAATATTGCCTAATTCGATGATATTTTGTTTATATCACATAAAGGAAAAGGGGGATGATAAACGTCAAAATACTGCTAAATTCGGTGATGTTTAGTACGAAACAAAATGGAAGAAAACTTGCTTAAAATGCAATATTATGCGAAATTCTGAGATTTGAAGGCAAATCACATATCGTGATACTACATGAAGTAGTATCGAAATATTGGTAAAAATGAATATATTTACGTAATATCAAACTACATGAAAAACGTGAAAAAAGTCACTATTAAACCAAATTTAAGGATTTTAACTTTGTTAAATTGTTAAATTCGGTGATGTTAAGTACGAAACAAAATGGAAGAAAACTTGCTTAAAATGCAATATTATGCGAAATTCTGAGATTTGAAGGCCAAATCACATATCGTGATAATACATGAAATAGTATCAAAATATTGGTATAAATGAATATAGTTACGTAATATCAAACTACATGAAAATCGTGAAAAAAGTCACTATCAAACCAAATTTAAGAATTTTAACTTCGAATCATAAAGCGAGGTTTCGTATTATTTAGATTAAAGAAAAGACATATGACAATGTTGTTTCCAATACAAATGATAAAAATCAATTTGTTTTCATTAGAAATAACTAAAATGTTCCTGATATTGCGTTTATATTACCGACGGAAGATGTACACGTAAAACCGCACAATTCCGGCTGAAACGTCGATATATGCAATAAAAACCGAACTTCTCCCCTTTTCAATACCTTACTCAGTATTTCAACGAGAAACAAATAGATGATTGAAAATGAAGTATTTAAGGTTATTATCTAATCAATTATGTGTTTGTATCATTTTTATCGTATATTTAATGAGTTTTTACCAATAAACTGGAAATTCACAAAAACGTGGAAAAACAGCAAATTATTGCCTAATTCGATGATTTTTTGTTTATATCACACAAAGGAAAAAGGAGATGATAAACGTCAAAATATTACTAAATTCGATGATTTTTAGTACGAAAGAAAATGCAAGAAAACTTGCTTAAAATGCAATATTTTGCGAAATTCTGAGATTTGAAGGCCAAATCACATATCGTGATACTACATGAAATAGTATCGAAATATTGGTTAAAATGAATATATTTATGTAATATCAAACTACGTGAAAAACGTGAAAAAAGTCACTACTAAACCAAATTTAAGGATTTTAACTTCGAATCATAGTGCGAGGTTTCGTATTATTTAGATTAAAGAAAAGACATATGACAATGTTGTTTCCAATACAAATGATAAAAATCAATGTGTTTTCATTAGAATGAACTAAACTGTTCTTGATTTTCCGTTTATATTACCGACGGAAGATGTACACGTAAAACCGCACAATTCCGGCTGATACGTCGATATATGCAATAAAAACCGAACTTCTCCCCTTTTCAATACCTTACTCAGTATTTCAACGAGAAACAAATAGATGATTGAAAATGAAGTGTTTAAGGTTATTATCTAATCAATTATGTGTTTGTATCATTTTTATCGTATATTTAATGAGTTTTTACCAATAAACTGGAAATTCACAAAAACGTGGAAAAACAGCAAATTATTGCCTAATTCGATGACATTTTGTTTATATCACATAAAGGAAAAGGGGGATGATAAACGTCAAAATATTACTAAATTCGATGATTTTTAGTACGAAAGAAAATGCAAGAAAACTTGCTTAAAATGCAATATTTTGCGAAATTCTGAGATTTGAAGGCCAAATCACATATCGTGATACTACATGAAGTAGTATCGAAATATTGGTAAAAATGAATATATATACGTAATATCAAACTACATGAAAAATGTGAAAAAAGTCACTATTAAACCAAATTTAAGGATTTTAACTTCGAACCATAAAGCGAGGTTTCGTATTATTTAGATCCAAGAAAAGACATATGACAATGTTGTTTCCAATACAAATGATAAAAATCAATGTGTTTTCATTAGAAATAACTAAAATGTTCCTGATATTGCGTTTATATTACCGATGGAAGATGTACACGTAAAACCGCTCTATTCCGACTGAAACGTCGATATATGCAATAAAATTCGAACTTCTCCCCTTTTCAATACCTTACTCAGTATTTCAACGAGAAACAAATAGATGATTGAAAATGAAGTATTTAAGGTTATTATCTAATCAATTATGTGTTTGTATCATTTTTATCGTATATTTAATGAGTTTTTACCAACAAACTGGAAATTCACAAAAACGTGGAAAAACAGCAAATTATTGCCTAATTCGATGATTTTTTGTTTATATCACACAAAGGAAAAAGGAGATGATAAACGTCAAAATATTACTAAATTCGATGATTTTTAGTACGAAAGAAAATGCAAGAAAACTTGCTTAAAATGCAATATTTTGCGAAATTCTGAGATTTGAAGGCCAAATCACATATCGTGATACTACATGAAATAGTATCGAAATATTGGTAAAAATGAATATATTTATGTAATATCAAACTACGTGAAAAACGTGAAAAAAGTCACTACTAAACCAAATTTAAGGATTTTAACTTCGAATCATAGAGCGAGGTTTCGTATTATTTAGATAAAAGAAAAGACATATGACAATGTTGTTTCCAATACAAATGATAAAAATCAATGTGTTTTCATTAGAATGAACTAAAATGTTCTTGATTTTCCGTTTATATTACCGACGGAAGATGTACACGTAAAACCGCACAATTCCGGCTGAAACGTCGATATATGCAATAAAAACCGAACTTCTCCTCTTTTTAATATCTTACTCAGTATTTCAACGAGAAACAAATAGATGATTGAAAATGAAGTATTTAAGGTTATTATCTAATCAATTTTGTGTTTGTATCATTTTTATCGTATATTTAATGAATTAATACCAATAAACTGGAAATTCACAAAAACGTGGAAAAACAGCAAAATATTGCCTAATTCGATGATATTTTGTTTATATCACATAAAGGAAAAGGGGGATGATAAACGTCAAAATACTGCTAAATTCGGTGATGTTTAGAACGAAACAAAATGGAAGAAAACTTGCTTAAAATGCAATATTATGCGAAATTCTGAGATTTGAAGGCAAATCACATATCGTGATACTACATGAAGTAGTATCGAAATATTGGTAAAAATGAATATATTTACGTAAATAAAAACTACATGAAAAACGTGAAAAAAGTCACTATTAAACCAAATTTAAGGATTTTAACTTCGAACCATAAAGCGAGGTTTCGTATTATTTAGATCCAAGAAAAGACATATGACAATGTTGTTTCCAATACAAATGATAAAAATCAATGTGTTTTCATTAGAATGAACTAAAATGTTCTTGATTTTCCGTTTATATTACCGACGGAAGATGTACACGTAAAACCGCACAATTCCGGCTGAAACGTCGATATATGCAATAAAAACCGAACTTCTCCCCTTTTCAATGCCTTACTCAGTATTTTAACGAGAAACAAATAGATGATTGAAAATGAAGTTTTTAAGGTTATTATCTAATCAATTATGTGTTTGTATCATTTTTATCGTATATTTAATGAGTTTTTACCAATAAACTGGAAATTCACAACAACGTGGAAAAACAGCAAAATATTGCCTAATTCGATGATATTTTGTTTATATCACATAAAAGAAAAGGGGGATGATAAACGTCAAAATACTGCTAAATTCGGTGATGTTTAGTACGAAACAAAATGGAAGAAAACTTGCTTAAAATGCAATATTATGCGAAATTCTGAGATTTGAAGGCCAAATCACATATCGTGATAATACATGAAATAGTATCAAAATATTGGTATAAATGAATATAGTTACGTAATATCAAACTACATGAAAAACGTGAAAAAAGTCACTATCAAACCAAATTTAAGGATTTTAACTTCGAATCATAAAGCGAGGTTTCGTATTATTTAGATTAAAGAAAAGACATATGACAATGTTGTTTCCAATACAAATGATAAAAATCAATTTGTTTTCATTAGAAATAACTAAAATGTTCCTGATATTACGTTTATATTACCGATGGAAGATGTACACGTAAAACCGCTCTATTCCGACTGAAACGTCGATATATGCAATAAAATTCGAACTTCTCCCCTTTTCAATACCTTACTCAGTATTTCAACGAGAAACAAATAGATGATTGAAAATGAAGTATTTAAGGTTATTATCTAATCAATTATGTGTTTGTATCATTTTTATCGTATATTTAATGAGTTTTTACCAATAAACTGGAAATTCACAAAAACGTGGAAAACAGCAAATTATTGCCTAATTCGATGATTTTTTGTTTATATCACACAAAGGAAAAAGGAGATGATAAACGTCAAAATATTACTAAATTCGATGATTTTTAGTACGAAAGAAAATGCAAGAAAACTTGCTTAAAATGCAATATTTTGCGAAATTCTGAGATTTGAAGGCCAAATCACATATCGTGATACTACATGAAATAGTATCGAAATATTGGTAAAAATGAATATATTTATGTAATATCAAACTACGTGAAAAACGTGAAAAAAGTCACTACTAAACCAAATTTTAGGATTTTAACTTCGAATCATAGAGCGAGGTTTCGTATTATTTAGATAAAAGAAAAGACATATGACAATGTTGTTTCCAATACAAATGATAAAAATCAATGAGTTTTCATTAGAATGAACTAAAATGTTCTTGATTGTCCGTTTATATTACCGACGGAAGATGTACACGTAAAACCGCACAATTCCGGCTGAAACGTCGATATATGCAATAAAAACCGAACTTCTCCTCTTTTTAATATCTTACTCAGTATTTCAACGAGAAACAAATAGATGATTGAAAATGAAGTATTTAAGGTTATTATCTAATCAATTTTGTGTTTGTATCATTTTTATCGTATATTTAATGAATTAATACCAATAAACTGGAAATTCACAAAAACGTGGAAAAACAGCAAAATATTGCCTAATTCGATGATATTTTGTTTATATCACATAAAGGAAAAGGGGGATGATAAACGTCAAAATACTGCTAAATTCGGTGATGTTTAGTACGAAACAAAATGGAAGAAAACTTGCTTAAAATGCAATATTATGCGAAATTCTGAGATTTGAAGGCCAAATCACATATCGTGATAATACATGAAATAGTATCAAAATATTGGTATAAATGAATATAGTTACGTAATATCAAACTACATGAAAATCGTGAAAAAAGTCACTATCAAACCAAATTTAAGAATTTTAACTTCGAATCATAAAGCGAGGTTTCGTATTATTTAGATTAAAGAAAAGACATATGACAATGTTGTTTCCAATACAAATGATAAAAATCAATTTGTTTTCATTAGAAATAACTAAAATGTTCCTGATATTGCGTTTATATTACCGATGGAAGATGTACACGTAAAACCGCTCTATTCCGACTGAAACGTCGATATATGCAATAAAATTCGAACTTCTCCCCTTTTCAATACCTTACTCAGTATTTCAACGAGAAACAAATAGATGATTGAAAATGAAGTATTTAAGGTTATTATCTAATCAATTATGTGTTTGTATCATTTTTATCGTATATTTAATGAGTTTTTACCAATAAACTGGAAATTCACAAAAACGTGGAAAAACAGCAAATTATTGCCTAATTCGATGATTTTTTGTTTATATCACACAAAGGAAAAAGGAGATGATAAACGTCAAAATATTACTAAATTCGATGATTTTTAGTACGAAAGAAAATGCAAGAAAACTTGCTTAAAATGCAATATTTTGCGAAATTCTGAGATTTGAAGGCCAAATCACATATCGTGATACTACATGAAATAGTATCGAAATATTGGTAAAAATGAATATATTTATGTAATATCAAACTACGTGAAAAACGTGAAAAAAGTCACTACTAAACCAAATTTAAGGATTTTAACTTCGAATCATAGTGCGAGGTTTCGTATTATTTAGATTAAAGAAAAGACATATGACAATGTTGTTTCCAATACAAATGATAAAAATCAATGTGTTTTCATTAGAATGAACTAAAATGTTCTTGATTTTCCGTTTATATTACCGACGGAAGATGTACACGTAAAACCGCACAATTCCGGCTGAAACGTCGATATATGCAATAAAAACCGAACTTCTCCCCTTTTCAATACCTTACTCAGTATTTCAACGAGAAACAAATAGATGATTGAAAATGAAGTGTTTAAGGTTATTATCTAATCAATTATGTGTTTGTATCATTTTTATCGTATATTTAATGAGTTTTTACCAATAAACTGGAAATTCACAAAAACGTGGAAAAACAGCAAATTATTGCCTAATTCGATGATATTTTGTTTATATCACATAAAGGAAAAGGGGGATGATAAACGTCAAAATATTACTAAATTCGATGATTTTTAGTACGAAAGAAAATGCAAGAAAACTTGCTTAAAATGCAATATTTTGCGAAATTCTGAGATTTGAAGGCCAAATCACATATCGTGATACTACATGAAGTAGTATCGAAATATTGGTAAAAATGAATATATATACGTAATATCAAACTACATGAAAAATGTGAAAAAAGTCACTATTAAACCAAATTTAAGGATTTTAACTTCGAACCATAAAGCGAGGTTTCGTATTATTTAGATCCAAGAAAAGACATATGACAATGTTGTTTCCAATACAAATGATAAAAATCAATGTGTTTTCATTAGAATGAACTAAAATGTTCTTGATTTTCCGTTTATATTACCGACGGAAGATGTACACGTAAAACCGCAAAATTCCGGCGGAAACGTCGATATATGCAATAAAAACCGAACTTCTCCCCTTTTCAATACCTTACTCAGTATTTCAACGAGAAACAAATAGATGATTGAAAATGAAGTATTTAAGGTTATTATCTAATCAATTATGTGTTTGTATCATTTTTATCGTATATTTAATGAGTTTTTACCAATAAACTGGAAATTCACAAAAACGTGGAAAAACAGCAAATTATTGCCTAATTCGATGATTTTTTGTTTATATCACACAAAGGAAAAAGGAGATGATAAACGTCAAAATATTACTAAATTCGATGATTTTTAGTACGAAAGAAAATGCAAGAAAACTTGCTTAAAATGCAATATTTTGCGAAATTCTGAGATTTGAAGGCCAAATCACATATCGTGATACTACATGAAATAGTATCGAAATATTGGTAAAAATGAATATATTTATGTAATATCAAACTACGTGAAAAACGTGAAAAAAGTCACTACTAAACCAAATTTAAGGATTTTAACTTCGAATCATAGAGCGAGGTTTCGTATTATTTAGATAAAAGAAAAGACATATGACAATGTTGTTTCCAATACAAATGATAAAAATCAATGTGTTTTCATTAGAATGAACTGAAATGTTCTTGATTTTCCGTTTATATTACCGACGGAAGATGTACACGTAAAACCGCACAATTCCGGCTGAAACGTCGATATATGCAATAAAAACCGAACTTCTCCCCTTTTCAATGCCTTACTCAGTATTTTAACGAGAAACAAATAGATGATTGAAAATGAAGTTTTTAAGGTTATTATCTAATCAATTATGTGTTTGTATCATTTTTATCGTATATTTAATGAGTTTTTACCAATAAACTGGAAATTCACAAAAACGTGGAAAAACAGCAAAATATTGCCTAATTCGATGATATTTTGTTTATATCACATAAAAGAAAAGGGGGATGATAAACGTCAAAATACTGCTAAATTCGGTGATGTTTAGTACGAAACAAAATGGAAGAAAACTTGCTTAAAATGCAATATTATGCGAAATTCTGAGATTTGAAGGCCAAATCACATATCGTGATAATACATGAAATAGTATCAAAATATTGGTATAAATGAATATAGTTACGTAATATCAAACTACATGAAAAACGTGAAAAAAGTCACTATCAAACCAAATTTAAGGATTTTAACTTCGAATCATAAAGCGAGGTTTCGTATTATTTAGATTAAAGAAAAGACATATGACAATGTTGTTTCCAATACAAATGATAAAAATCAATTTGTTTTCATTAGAAATAACTAAAATGTTCCTGATATTACGTTTATATTACCGATGGAAGATGTACACGTAAAACCGCTCTATTCCGACTGAAACGTCGATATATGCAATAAAATTCGAACTTCTCCCCTTTTCAATACCTTACTCAGTATTTCAACGAGAAACAAATAGATGATTGAAAATGAAGTATTTAAGGTTATTATCTAATCAATTATGTGTTTGTATCATTTTTATCGTATATTTAATGAGTTTTTACCAATAAACTGGAAATTCACAAAAACGTGGAAAACAGCAAATTATTGCCTAATTCGATGATTTTTTGTTTATATCACACAAAGGAAAAAGGAGATGATAAACGTCAAAATATTACTAAATTCGATGATTTTTAGTACGAAAGAAAATGCAAGAAAACTTGCTTAAAATGCAATATTTTGCGAAATTCTGAGATTTGAAGGCCAAATCACATATCGTGATACTACATGAAATAGTATCGAAATATTGGTAAAAATGAATATATTTATGTAATATCAAACTACGTGAAAAACGTGAAAAAAGTCACTACTAAACCAAATTTTAGGATTTTAACTTCGAATCATAGAGCGAGGTTTCGTATTATTTAGATAAAAGAAAAGACATATGACAATGTTGTTTCCAATACAAATGATAAAAATCAATGTGTTTTCATTAGAATGAACTAAAATGTTCTTGATTGTCCGTTTATATTACCGACGGAAGATGTACACGTAAAACCGCACAATTCCGGCTGAAACGTCGATATATGCAATAAAAACCGAACTTCTCCTCTTTTTAATATCTTACTCAGTATTTCAACGAGAAACAAATAGATGATTGAAAATGAAGTATTTAAGGTTATTATCTAATCAATTTTGTGTTTGTATCATTTTTATCGTATATTTAATGAATTAATACCAATAAACTGGAAATTCACAAAAACGTGGAAAAACAGCAAAATATTGCCTAATTCGATGATGTTTTGTTTATATCACATAAAGGAAAAGGGGGATGATAAACGTCAAAATACTGCTAAATTCGGTGATGTTTAGTACGAAACAAAATGGAAGAAAACTTGCTTAAAATGCAATATTATGCGAAATTCTGAGATTTGAAGGCAAATCACATATCGTGATACTACATGAAGTAGTATCGAAATATTGGTAAAAATGAATATATTTACGTAATATCAAACTACATGAAAAACGTGAAAAAAGTCACTATTAAACCAAATTTAAGGATTTTAACTTCGAACCATAAAGCGAGGTTTCGTATTATTTAGATCCAAGAAAAGACATATGACAATGTTGTTTCCAATACAAATGATAAAAATCAATGTGTTTTCATTAGAATGAACTAAAATGTTCTTGATTTTCCGTTTATATTACCGACGGAAGATGTACACGTAAAACCGCACAATTCCGGCTGAAACGTCGATATATGCAATAAAAACCGAACTTCTCCTCTTTTCAATATCTTACTCAGTATTTCAACGAGAAACAAATAGATGATTGAAAATGAAGTATTTAAGGTTATTATCTAATCAATTTTGTGTTTGTATCATTTTTATCGTATATTTAATGAATTAATACCAATAAACTGGAAATTCACAAAAACGTGGAAAAACAGCAAAATATTGCCTAATTCGATGATATTTTGTTTATATCACATAAAGGAAAAGGGGGATGATAAACGTCAAAATACTGTTAAATTCGGTGATGTTAAGTACGAAACAAAATGGAAGAAAACTTGCTTAAAATGCAATATTATGCGAAATTCTGAGATTTGAAGGCCAAATCACATATCGTGATAATACATGAAATAGTATCAAAATATTGGTATAAATGAATATAGTTACGTAATATCAAACTACATGAAAATCGTGAAAAAAGTCACTATCAAACCAAATTTAAGAATTTTAACTTCGAATCATAAAGCGAGGTTTCGTATTATTTAGATTAAAGAAAAGACATATGACAATGTTGTTTCCAATACAAATGATAAAAATCAATTTGTTTTCATTAGAAATAACTAAAATGTTCCTGATATTGCGTTTATATTACCGATGGAAGATGTACACGTAAAACCGCTCTATTCCGACTGAAACGTCGATATATGCAATAAAATTCGAACTTCTCCCCTTTTCAATACCTTACTCAGTATTTCAACGAGAAACAAATAGATGATTGAAAATGAAGTATTTAAGGTTATTATCTAATCAATTATGTGTTTGTATCATTTTTATCGTATATTTAATGAGTTTTTACCAATAAACTGGAAATTCACAAAAACGTGGAAAAACAGCAAATTATTGCCTAATTCGATGATTTTTTGTTTATATCACACAAAGGAAAAAGGAGATGATAAACGTCAAAATATTACTAAATTCGATGATTTTTAGTACGAAAGAAAATGCAAGAAAACTTGCTTAAAATGCAATATTTTGCGAAATTCTGAGATTTGAAGGCCAAATCACATATCGTGATACTACATGAAATAGTATCGAAATATTGGTAAAAATGAATATATTTATGTAATATCAAACTACGTGAAAAACGTGAAAAAAGTCACTACTAAACCAAATTTAAGGATTTTAACTTCGAATCATAGTGCGAGGTTTCGTATTATTTAGATTAAAGAAAAGACATATGACAATGTTGTTTCCAATACAAATGATAAAAATCAATGTGTTTTCATTAGAATGAACTAAAATGTTCTTGATTTTCCGTTTATATTACCGACGGAAGATGTACACGTAAAACCGCAAAATTCCGGCGGAAACGTCGATATATGCAATAAAAACCGAACTTCTCCCCTTTTCAATACCTTACTCAGTATTTCAACGAGAAACAAATAGATGATTGAAAATGAAGTATTTAAGGTTATTATCTAATCAATTATGTGTTTGTATCATTTTTATCGTATATTTAATGAGTTTTTACCAATAAACTGGAAATTCACAAAAACGTGGAAAAACAGCAAATTATTGCCTAATTCGATGATTTTTTGTTTATATCACACAAAGGAAAAAGGAGATGATAAACGTCAAAATATTACTAAATTCGATGATTTTTAGTACGAAAGAAAATGCAAGAAAACTTGCTTAAAATGCAATATTTTGCGAAATTCTGAGATTTGAAGGCCAAATCACATATCGTGATACTACATGAAATAGTATCGAAATATTGGTAAAAATGAATATATTTATGTAATATCAAACTACGTGAAAAACGTGAAAAAAGTCACTACTAAACCAAATTTAAGGATTTTAACTTCGAATCATAGAGCGAGGTTTCGTATTATTTAGATAAAAGAAAAGACATATGACAATGTTGTTTCCAATACAAATGATAAAAATCAATGTGTTTTCATTAGAATGAACTGAAATGTTCTTGATTTTCCGTTTATATTACCGACGGAAGATGTACACGTAAAACCGCACAATTCCGGCTGAAACGTCGATATATGCAATAAAAACCGAACTTCTCCCCTTTTCAATGCCTTACTCAGTATTTTAACGAGAAACAAATAGATGATTGAAAATGAAGTTTTTAAGGTTATTATCTAATCAATTATGTGTTTGTATCATTTTTATCGTATATTTAATGAGTTTTTACCAATAAACTGGAAATTCACAAAAACGTGGAAAAACAGCAAAATATTGCCTAATTCGATGATATTTTGTTTATATCACATAAAAGAAAAGGGGGATGATAAACGTCAAAATACTGCTAAATTCGGTGATGTTTAGTACGAAACAAAATGGAAGAAAACTTGCTTAAAATGCAATATTATGCGAAATTCTGAGATTTGAAGGCCAAATCACATATCGTGATAATACATGAAATAGTATCAAAATATTGGTATAAATGAATATAGTTACGTAATATCAAACTACATGAAAAACGTGAAAAAAGTCACTATCAAACCAAATTTAAGGATTTTAACTTCGAATCATAAAGCGAGGTTTCGTATTATTTAGATTAAAGAAAAGACATATGACAATGTTGTTTCCAATACAAATGATAAAAATCAATTTGTTTTCATTAGAAATAACTAAAATGTTCCTGATATTACGTTTATATTACCGATGGAAGATGTACACGTAAAACCGCTCTATTCCGACTGAAACGTCGATATATGCAATAAAATTCGAACTTCTCCCCTTTTCAATACCTTACTCAGTATTTCAACGAGAAACAAATAGATGATTGAAAATGAAGTATTTAAGGTTATTATCTAATCAATTATGTGTTTGTATCATTTTTATCGTATATTTAATGAGTTTTTACCAATAAACTGGAAATTCACAAAAACGTGGAAAACAGCAAATTATTGCCTAATTCGATGATTTTTTGTTTATATCACACAAAGGAAAAAGGAGATGATAAACGTCAAAATATTACTAAATTCGATGATTTTTAGTACGAAAGAAAATGCAAGAAAACTTGCTTAAAATGCAATATTTTGCGAAATTCTGAGATTTGAAGGCCAAATCACATATCGTGATACTACATGAAATAGTATCGAAATATTGGTAAAAATGAATATATTTATGTAATATCAAACTACGTGAAAAACGTGAAAAAAGTCACTACTAAACCAAATTTTAGGATTTTAACTTCGAATCATAGAGCGAGGTTTCGTATTATTTAGATAAAAGAAAAGACATATGACAATGTTGTTTCCAATACAAATGATAAAAATCAATGTGTTTTCATTAGAATGAACTAAAATGTTCTTGATTGTCCGTTTATATTACCGACGGAAGATGTACACGTAAAACCGCACAATTCCGGCTGAAACGTCGATATATGCAATAAAAACCGAACTTCTCCTCTTTTTAATATCTTACTCAGTATTTCAACGAGAAACAAATAGATGATTGAAAATGAAGTATTTAAGGTTATTATCTAATCAATTTTGTGTTTGTATCATTTTTATCGTATATTTAATGAATTAATACCAATAAACTGGAAATTCACAAAAACGTGGAAAAACAGCAAAATATTGCCTAATTCGATGATGTTTTGTTTATATCACATAAAGGAAAAGGGGGATGATAAACGTCAAAATACTGCTAAATTCGGTGATGTTTAGTACGAAACAAAATGGAAGAAAACTTGCTTAAAATGCAATATTATGCGAAATTCTGAGATTTGAAGGCAAATCACATATCGTGATACTACATGAAGTAGTATCGAAATATTGGTAAAAATGAATATATTTACGTAATATCAAACTACATGAAAAACGTGAAAAAAGTCACTATTAAACCAAATTTAAGGATTTTAACTTCGAACCATAAAGCGAGGTTTCGTATTATTTAGATCCAAGAAAAGACATATGACAATGTTGTTTCCAATACAAATGATAAAAATCAATGTGTTTTCATTAGAATGAACTAAAATGTTCTTGATTTTCCGTTTATATTACCGACGGAAGATGTACACGTAAAACCGCACAATTCCGGCTGAAACGTCGATATATGCAATAAAAACCGAACTTCTCCTCTTTTCAATATCTTACTCAGTATTTCAACGAGAAACAAATAGATGATTGAAAATGAAGTATTTAAGGTTATTATCTAATCAATTTTGTGTTTGTATCATTTTTATCGTATATTTAATGAATTAATACCAATAAACTGGAAATTCACAAAAACGTGGAAAAACAGCAAAATATTGCCTAATTCGATGATATTTTGTTTATATCACATAAAGGAAAAGGGGGATGATAAACGTCAAAATACTGTTAAATTCGGTGATGTTAAGTACGAAACAAAATGGAAGAAAACTTGCTTAAAATGCAATATTATGCGAAATTCTGAGATTTGAAGGCCAAATCACATATCGTGATAATACATGAAATAGTATCAAAATATTGGTATAAATGAATATAGTTACGTAATATCAAACTACATGAAAAACGTGAAATAAGTCACTATCAAACCAAATTTAAGGATTTTAACTTCGAATCATAAAGCGAGGTTTCGTATTATTTAGATTAAAGAAAAGACATATGACAATGTTGTTTCCAATACAAATGATAAATATCAATTTGTTTTCATTAGAAATAACTAAAATGTTCCTGATTTTACGTTTATATTACCGATGGAAGATGTACACGTAAAAACGCTCTATTCCGACTGAAACGTCGATATATGCAATAAAATTCGAACTTCTCCCCTTTTCAATACCTTACTCAGTATTTCAACGAGAAACAAATAGATGATTGAAAATGAAGTATTTAAGGTTATTATCTAATCAATTATGTGTTTGTATCATTTTTATCGTATATTTAATGAGTTTTTACCAATAAACTGGAAATTCACAAAAACGTGGAAAAACAGCAAATTATTGCCTAATTCGATGATTTTTTGTTTATATCACACAAAGGAAAAAGGAGATGATAAACGTCAAAATATTACTAAATTCGATGATTTTTAGTACGAGAGAAAATGCAAGAAAACTTGCTTAAAATGCAATATTTTGCGAAATTCTGAGATTTGAAGGCCAAATCACATATCGTGATACTACATGAAGTAGTATAGAAATATTGGTAAAAATGAATATATTTACGTAATATCAAACTACATGAAAAACGTGAACAAAGTCACTATTAAACCAAATTTAAGGATTTTAACTTCGAACCATAAAGCGAGGTTTCGTATTATTTAGATCCAAGAAAAGACATATGACAATGTTGTTTCCAATACAAATGATAAAAATCAATGTGTTTTCATTAGAATGAACTAAAATGTTCCTGATATTCCGTTTATATTACCGATGGAAGATGTACACGTAAAACCGCACAATTCCGGCTGAAACGTCGATATATGCAATAAAAACTGAACTTCTCATTTCAATATCTTACTCAGTACTTCAACGAGAAACAAATAGATGATTGAAAATGAAGTATTTAAGGTTATTATCTAATCAATTTTGTGTTTGTATCATTTTTATCGTATATTGAATGAATTAATACCAATAAACTGGAAATTCACAAAACGTGGAAAAACAGCAAAATATTGCCTAATTCGATGATATTTTGTTTATATCACATAAAGGAAAAGGGATAAACGACAAAATATTACTAAATTCGATGATTTTTAGTACGGAAGAAAATGCAAGAAAACTTGCTTAAAATGCAATATTATGCGAAATTCTGAGATTTGAAGGCCAAATCACATATCGTGATACTACATGAAATAGTATCGAAATATTGGTAAAAATGAATATATTTACGTAATATCAAACTACATGAAAAACGTGAAAAAAGTCACTATTAAACCAAATTTAAGGATTTTAACTTCGAACCATAAAGCGAGGTTTCGTATTATTTAGATCCAAGAAAAGACATATGACAATGTTGTTTCCAATACAAATGATAAAAATCAATGTGTTTTCATTAGAATGAACTAAAATGTTCCTGATATTACCGATGGAAGAAATACAAGTAAAACCGCACAATTCCGGCTGAAACGTCGATATATGCAATAAAAACCGAACTTTTCCTATTTTCAATATCTTAATCAGTTTTTACAGAGAAACAAATAGATGATTGTAAATGAATTTTTTCAGGTTATTATCTAATCAATTATGTGTTTGTATCATTTTTATCGTATATCTAATGAATTAATACCAATAAACTGGAAATTCACAAAAACGTGTAAAAACAGCAAAATATTGCCTAATTCGATGATATTTTGTTTATGTCACATAAAGAAAAAGGGAGATGATAAACGTCAAAATATTACTAAAATCGATGATTTTTAGTACGAAAGAAAATGCAAGAAAACTTCCTTAAAATGCAATATTATGCGAAAATCTGAGATATGAAGGCCAAATCACATATCGTGATGCTACATGAAATAGTATCGAAATATTGGTAAAAATGAATATATTTATGTAATATCAAACTACGTGAAAAACGTGAAAAAAGGCACTATTAAACCAAATTTAAGGATTTTAACTTCGAATCATAGAGCGAGGTTTCGTATTATTTAGATAAAAGAAAAGACATATGACAATGTTGTTTCCAATACAAATGATAAAAATCAATGTGTTTTCATTAGAATGAACTAAAATGTTCTTGATTTTCCGTTTATATTACCGACGGAAGATGTACACGTAAAACCGCACAATTCCGGCTGAAACGTCGATATATGCAATAAAAACCGAATTTCTCCTCTTTTCAATATCTTACTCAGTATTTCAACGAGAAACAATTAGATGATTGAAAATGAAGTATTTAAGGTTATTATCTAATCAATTTTGTGTTTGTATCATTTTTATCGTATATTTAATGAATTAATACCAATAAACTGGAAATTCACAAAAACGTGGAAAAACAGCAAAATATTGCCTAATTCGATGATATTTTGTTTATATCACATAAAGGAAAAGGTGGATGATAAACGTCAAAATACTGCTAAATTCGGTGATGTTTAATACGAAACAAAATGGAAGAAAACTTGCTTAAAATGCAATATTATGCGAAATTCTGAGATTTGAAGGCCAAATCACATATCGTGATAATACATGAAATAGTATCAAAATATTGGTATAAATGAATATAGTTACGTAATATCAAACTACATGAAAAACGTAAAAAAATCACTATCAAACCAAATTTAAGGATTTTAATTTCGAATCATGAAGCGAGGTTTCGTATTATTTAGATTAAAGAAAAGACATATGACAGTTGTTTCCAATACAAATGATAAAAATCAATTTGTTTTCATTAGCAATAACTAAAATGTTCCTGATATTTCGTTTATATTACCGATGGAAGATGTACACGTAAAACCGCTCTATTCCGGCTGAAACGTCGATATATGCAATAAAAACCGAACTTCTCCCCTTTTCAATACCTTTCTCAAAATTTCAACGAGAAACAAATAGATGATTGAAAATGAAGTATTTAAGGTTATTATCTAATCAATTATGTGTTTGTATCATTTTTATCGTATATTTAATGAGTTTTTACCAATAAACTGGAAATTCACAAAAACGTGGAAAAACAGCAAATTATTGCCTAATTCGATGATTTTTTGTTTATATCACACAAAGGAAAAAGGAGATGATAAACGTCAAAATATTACTAAATTCGATGATTTTTAGTACGAAAGAAAATGCAAGAAAACTTGCTTAAAATGCAATATTTTGCGAAATTCTGAGATTTGAAGGCCAAATCACATATCGTGATACTACATGAAGTAGTATAGAAATATTGGTAAAAATGAATATATTTACGTAATATCAAACTACATGAAAAACGTGAAAAAAGTCACTATTAAACCAAATTTAAGGATTTTAACTTCGAACCATAAAGCGAGGTTTCGTATTATTTAGATCCAAGAAAAGACATATGACAATGTTGTTTCCAATACAAATGATAAAAATCAATGTGTTTTCATTAGAATGAACTAAAATGTTCTTGATTTTCCGTTTATATTACCGACGGAAGATGTACACGTAAAACCGCACAATTCCGGCTGAAACGTCGATATATGCAATAAAAACCGAACTTCTCCTCTTTTCAATATCTTACTCAGTATTTCAACGAGAAACAAATAGATGATTGAAAATGAAGTATTTAAGGTTATTATCTAATCAATTTTGTGTTTCTATCATTTTTATCGTATATTTAATGAATTAATACCAATAAACTGGAAATTCACAAAAACGTGGAAAAACAGCAAAATATTGCCTAATTCGATGATATTTTGTTTATATCACATAAAAGAAAAGGGGGATGATAAACGTCAAAATACTGCTAAATTCGGTGATGTTTAGTACGAAACAAAATGGAAGAAAACTTGCTTAAAATGCAATATTATGCGAAATTCTGAGATTTGAAGGCCAAATCACATATCGTGATAATACATGAAATAGTATCAAAATATTGGTATAAATGAATATAGTTACGTAATATCAAACTACATGAAAAACGTGAAAAAAGTCACTATCAAACCAAATTTAAGGATTTTAACTTCGAATCATAAAGCGAGGTTTCGTATTATTTAGATTAAAGAAAAGACATATGACAATGTTGTTTCCAATACAAATGATAAAAATCAATTTGTTTTCATTAGAAATAACTAAAATGTTCCTGATATTACGTTTATATTACCGATGGAAGATGTACACGTAAAACCGCTCTATTCCGACTGAAACGTCGATATATGCAATAAAATTCGAACTTCTCCCCTTTTCAATACCTTACTCAGTATTTCAACGAGAAACAAATAGATGATTGAAAATGAAGTATTTAAGGTTATTATCTAATCAATTATGTGTTTGTATCATTTTTATCGTATATTTAATGAGTTTTTACCAATAAACTGGAAATTCACAAAAACGTGGAAAAACAGCAAATTATTGCCTAATTCGATGATTTTTTGTTTATATCACACAAAGGAAAAAGGAGATGATAAACGTCAAAATATTACTAAATTCGATGATTTTTAGTACGAAAGAAAATGCAAGAAAACTTGCTTAAAATGTAATATTATGCGAAATTCTGAGATTTGAAGGCAAATCACATATCGTGATACTACATGAAGTAGTATCGAAATATTGGTAAAAATGAATATATTTACGTAATATCAAACTACATGAAAAACGTGAAAAAAGTCACTATTAAACCAAATTTAAGGATTTTAACTTCGAACCATAAAGCGAGGTTTCGTATTATTTAGATCCAAGAAAAGACATATGACAATGTTGTTTCCAATACAAATGATAAAAATCAATGTGTTTTCATTAGAATGAAATAAAATGTTCTTGATTTTCCGTTTATATTACCGACGGAAGATGTACACGTAAAACCGCACAATTCCGGCTGAAACGTCGATATATGCAATAAAAACCGTACTTCTCCTCTTTTCAATATCTTACTCAGTATTTCAACGAGAAACAAATAGATGATTGAAAATGAAGTATTTAAGGTTATTATCTAATCAATTTTGTGTTTGTATCATTTTTATAGTATATTGAATGAATTAATACCAATAAACTGGAAATTCACAAAACGTGGAAAAACAGCAAAATATTGCCTAATTCGATGATATTTTGTTTATATCACATAAAGGAAAAGGGATAAACGACAAAATATTACTAAATTCGATGATTTTTAGTACGGAAGAAAATGCAAGAAAACTTGCTTAAAATGCAATATTATGCGAAATTCTGAGATTTGAAGGCCAAATCACATATCGTGATACTACATGAAATAGTATCGAAATATTGGTAAAAATGAATATATTTACGTAATATCAAACTACATGAAAAACGTGAAAAAGTCACTATTAAACCAAATTTAAGGATTTTACCTTCGAACCATAAAGCGAGGTTTCGTATTATTTAGATCCAAGAAAAGACATATGACAATGTTGTTTCCAATACAAATGATAAAAATCAATGTGTTTTCATTAGAATGAACTAAAATGTTCCTGATATTACCGATGGAAGAAATACAAGTAAAACCGCACAATTCCGGCTGAAACGTCGATATATGCAATAAAAACCGAACTTTTCCTATTTTCAATATCTTAATCAGTACTTACAGAGAAACAAATAGATGATTGTAAATGAATTTTTTCAGGTTATTATCTAATCAATTATGTGTTTGTATCATTTTTATCGTATATCTAATGAATTAATACCAATAAACTGGAAATTCACAAAAACGTGTAAAAACAGCAAAATATTGCCTAATTCGATGATATTTTGTTTATGTCACATAAAGAAAAAGGGAGATGATAAACGTCAAAATATTACTAAAATCGATGATTTTTAGTACGAAAGAAAATGCAAGAAAACTTCCTTAAAATGCAATATTATGCGAAAATCTGAGATATGAAGGCCAAATCACATATCGTGATACTACATGAAATAGTATCGAAATATTGGTAAAAATGAATATATTTATGTAATATCAAACTACGTGAAAAACGTGAAAAAAGGCACTATTAAACCAAATTTAAGGATTTTAACTTCGAATCATAGAGCGAGGTTTCGTATTATTTAGATAAAAGAAAAGACATATGACAATGTTGTTTCCAATACAAATGATAAAAATCAATGTGTTTTCATTAGAATGAACTAAAATGTTCTTGATTTTCCGTTTATATTACCGACGGAAGATGTACACGTAAAACCGCACAATTCCGGCTGAAACGTCGATATATGCAATAAAAACCGAATTTCTCCTCTTTTCAATATCTTACTCAGTATTTCAACGAGAAACAATTAGATGATTGAAAATGAAGTATTTAAGGTTATTATCTAATCAATTTTGTGTTTGTATCATTTTTATCGTATATTTAATGAATTAATACCAATAAACTGGAAATTCACAAAAACGTGGAAAAACAGCAAAATATTGCCTAATTCGATGATATTTTGTTTATATCACATAAAGGAAAAGGTGGATGATAAACGTCAAAATACTGCTAAATTCGGTGATGTTTAATACGAAACAAAATGGAAGAAAACTTGCTTAAAATGCAATATTATGCGAAATTCTGAGATTTGAAGGCCAAATCACATATCGTGATAATACATGAAATAGTATCAAAATATTGGTATAAATGAATATAGTTACGTAATATCAAACTACATGAAAAACGTAAAAAAATCACTATCAAACCAAATTTAAGGATTTTAATTTCGAATCATGAAGCGAGGTTTCGTATTATTTAGATTAAAGAAAAGACATATGACAGTTGTTTCCAATACAAATGATAAAAATCAATTTGTTTTCATTAGCAATAACTAAAATGTTCCTGATATTTCGTTTATATTACCGATGGAAGATGTACACGTAAAACCGCTCTATTCCGGCTGAAACGTCGATATATGCAATAAAAACCGAACTTCTCCCCTTTTCAATACCTTTCTCAAAATTTCAACGAGAAACAAATAGATGATTGAAAATGAAGTATTTAAGGTTATTATCTAATCAATTATGTGTTTGTATCATTTTTATCGTATATTTAATGAGTTTTTACCAATAAACTGGAAATTCACAAAAACGTGGAAAAACAGCAAATTATTGCCTAATTCGATGATTTTTTGTTTATATCACACAAAGGAAAAAGGAGATGATAAACGTCAAAATATTACTAAATTCGATGATTTTTAGTACGAAAGAAAATGCAAGAAAACTTGCTTAAAATGCAATATTTTGCGAAATTCTGAGATTTGAAGGCCAAATCACATATCGTGATACTACATGAAGTAGTATAGAAATATTGGTAAAAATGAATATATTTACGTAATATCAAACTACATGAAAAACGTGAAAAAAGTCACTATTAAACCAAATTTAAGGATTTTAACTTCGAACCATAAAGCGAGGTTTCGTATTATTTAGATCCAAGAAAAGACATATGACAATGTTGTTTCCAATACAAATGATAAAAATCAATGTGTTTTCATTAGAATGAACTAAAATGTTCTTGATTTTCCGTTTATATTACCGACGGAAGATGTACACGTAAAACCGCACAATTCCGGCTGAAACGTCGATATATGCAATAAAAACCGAACTTCTCCTCTTTTCAATATCTTACTCAGTATTTCAACGAGAAACAAATAGATGATTGAAAATGAAGTATTTAAGGTTATTATCTAATCAATTTTGTGTTTCTATCATTTTTATCGTATATTTAATGAATTAATACCAATAAACTGGAAATTCACAAAAACGTGGAAAAACAGCAAAATATTGCCTAATTCGATGATATTTTGTTTATATCACATAAAAGAAAAGGGGGATGATAAACGTCAAAATACTGCTAAATTCGGTGATGTTTAGTACGAAACAAAATGGAAGAAAACTTGCTTAAAATGCAATATTATGCGAAATTCTGAGATTTGAAGGCCAAATCACATATCGTGATAATACATGAAATAGTATCAAAATATTGGTATAAATGAATATAGTTACGTAATATCAAACTACATGAAAAACGTGAAAAAAGTCACTATCAAACCAAATTTAAGGATTTTAACTTCGAATCATAAAGCGAGGTTTCGTATTATTTAGATTAAAGAAAAGACATATGACAATGTTGTTTCCAATACAAATGATAAAAATCAATTTGTTTTCATTAGAAATAACTAAAATGTTCCTGATATTACGTTTATATTACCGATGGAAGATGTACACGTAAAACCGCTCTATTCCGACTGAAACGTCGATATATGCAATAAAATTCGAACTTCTCCCCTTTTCAATACCTTACTCAGTATTTCAACGAGAAACAAATAGATGATTGAAAATGAAGTATTTAAGGTTATTATCTAATCAATTATGTGTTTGTATCATTTTTATCGTATATTTAATGAGTTTTTACCAATAAACTGGAAATTCACAAAAACGTGGAAAAACAGCAAATTATTGCCTAATTCGATGATTTTTTGTTTATATCACACAAAGGAAAAAGGAGATGATAAACGTCAAAATATTACTAAATTCGATGATTTTTAGTACGAAAGAAAATGCAAGAAAACTTGCTTAAAATGTAATATTATGCGAAATTCTGAGATTTGAAGGCAAATCACATATCGTGATACTACATGAAGTAGTATCGAAATATTGGTAAAAATGAATATATTTACGTAATATCAAACTACATGAAAAACGTGAAAAAAGTCACTATTAAACCAAATTTAAGGATTTTAACTTCGAACCATAAAGCGAGGTTTCGTATTATTTAGATCCAAGAAAAGACATATGACAATGTTGTTTCCAATACAAATGATAAAAATCAATGTGTTTTCATTAGAATGAAATAAAATGTTCTTGATTTTCCGTTTATATTACCGACGGAAGATGTACACGTAAAACCGCACAATTCCGGCTGAAACGTCGATATATGCAATAAAAACCGTACTTCTCCTCTTTTCAATATCTTACTCAGTATTTCAACGAGAAACAAATAGATGATTGAAAATGAAGTATTTAAGGTTATTATCTAATCAATTTTGTGTTTGTATCATTTTTATAGTATATTGAATGAATTAATACCAATAAACTGGAAATTCACAAAACGTGGAAAAACAGCAAAATATTGCCTAATTCGATGATATTTTGTTTATATCACATAAAGGAAAAGGGATAAACGACAAAATATTACTAAATTCGATGATTTTTAGTACGGAAGAAAATGCAAGAAAACTTGCTTAAAATGCAATATTATGCGAAATTCTGAGATTTGAAGGCCAAATCACATATCGTGATACTACATGAAATAGTATCGAAATATTGGTAAAAATGAATATATTTACGTAATATCAAACTACATGAAAAACGTGAAAAAGTCACTATTAAACCAAATTTAAGGATTTTACCTTCGAACCATAAAGCGAGGTTTCGTATTATTTAGATCCAAGAAAAGACATATGACAATGTTGTTTCCAATACAAATGATAAAAATCAATGTGTTTTCATTAGAATGAACTAAAATGTTCCTGATATTACCGATGGAAGAAATACAAGTAAAACCGCACAATTCCGGCTGAAACGTCGATATATGCAATAAAAACCGAACTTCTCCTATTTTCAATATCTTAATCAGTACTTACAGAGAAACAAATAGATGATTGTAAATGAATTTTTTCAAGTTATTATCTAATCAATTATGTGTTTGTATCATTTTTATCGTATATCTAATGAATTAATACCAATAAACTGGAAATTCACAAAAACGTGTAAAAACAGCAAAATATTGCCTAATTCGATGATATTTTGTTTATGTCACATAAAGAAAAAGGGAGATGATAAACGTCAAAATATTACTAAAATCGATGATTTTTAGTACGAAAGAAAATGCAAGAAAACTTCCTTAAAATGCAATATTATGCGAAAATCTGAGATATGAAGGCCAAATCACATATCGTGATACTACATGAAATAGTATCGAAATATTGGTAAAAATGAATATATTTATGTAATATCAAACTACGTGAAAAACGTGAAAAAAGGCACTATTAAACCAAATTTAAGGATTTTAACTTCGAATCATAGAGCGAGGTTTCGTATTATTTAGATAAAAGAAAAGACATATGACAATGTTGTTTCCAATACAAATGATAAAAATCAATGTGTTTTCATTAGAATGAACTAAAATGTTCTTGATTTTCCGTTTATATTACCGACGGAAGATGTACACGTAAAACCGCACAATTCCGGCTGAAACGTCGATATATGCAATAAAAACCGAAGTTCTCCTCTTTTCAATATCTTACTCAGTATTTCAACGAGAAACAATTAGATGATTGAAAATGAAGTATTTAAGGTTATTATCTAATCAATTTTGTGTTTGTATCATTTTTATCGTATATTTAATGAATTAATACCAATAAACTGGAAATTCACAAAAACGTGGAAAAACAGCAAAATATTGCCTAATTCGATGATATTTTGTTTATATCACATAAAGGAAAAGGTGGATGATAAACGTCAAAATACTGCTAAATTCGGTGATGTTTAATACGAAACAAAATGGAAGAAAACTTGCTTAAAATGCAATATTATGCGAAATTCTGAGATTTGAAGGCCAAATCACATATCGTGATAATACATGAAATAGTATCAAAATATTGGTATAAATGAATATAGTTACGTAATATCAAACTACATGAAAAACGTGAAAAAAGTCACTATCAAACCAAATTTAAGGATTTTAATTTCGAATCATGAAGCGAGGTTTCCTATTATTTAGATTAAAGAAAAGACATATGACAAAGTTGTTTCCAATACAAATGATAAAAATCAATTTGTTTTCATTAGCAATAACTAAAATGTTCCTGATATTTCGTTTATATTACCGATGGAAGATGTACACGTAAAACCGCTCTATTCCGGCTGAAACGTCGATATATGCAATAAAAACCGAACTTCTCCCCTTTTCAATACCTTTCTCAAAATTTCAACGAGAAACAAATAGATGATTGAAAATGAAGTATTTAAGGTTATTATCTAATCAATTATGTGTTTGTATCATTTTTATCGTATATTTAATGAGTTTTTACCAATAAACTGGAAATTCACAAAAACGTGGAAAAACAGCAAATTATTGCCTAATTCGATGATTTTTTGTTTATATCACACAAAGGAAAAAGGAGATGATAAACGTCAAAATATTACTAAATTCGATGATTTTTAGTACGAAAGAAAATGCAAGAAAACTTGCTTAAAATGCAATATTTTGCGAAATTCTGAGATTTGAAGGCCAAATCACATATCGTGATACTACATGAAGTAGTATAGAAATATTGGTAAAAATGAATATATTTACGTAATATCAAACTATATGAAAAACGTGAAAAAAGTCACTATTAAACCAAATTTAAGGATTTTAACTTCGAACCATAAAGCGAGGTTTCGTATTATTTAGATCCAAGAAAAGACATATGACAATGTTGTTTCCAATACAAATGATAAAAATCAATGTGTTTTCATTAGAATGAACTAAAATGTTCTTGATTTTCCGTTTATATTACCGACGGAAGATGTACACGTAAAACCGCACAATTCCGGCTGAAACGTCGATATATGCAATAAAAACCGAACTTCTCCTCTTTTCAATATCTTACTCAGTATTTCAACGAGAAACAAATCGATGATTGAAAATGAAGTATTTAAGGTTATTATCTAATCAATTTTGTGTTTCTATCATTTTTATCGTATATTTAATGAATTAATACCAATAAACTGGAAATTCACAAAAACGTGGAAAAACAGCAAAATATTGCCTAATTCGATGATATTTTGTTTATATCACATAAAAGAAAAGGGGGATGATAAACGTCAAAATACTGCTAAATTCGGTGATGTTTAGTACGAAACAAAATGGAAGAAAACTTGCTTAAAATGCAATATTATGCGAAATTCTGAGATTTGAAGGCCAAATCACATATCGTGATAATACATGAAATAGTATCAAAATATTGGTATAAATGAATATAGTTACGTAATATCAAACTACATGAAAAACGTGAAAAAAGTCACTATCAAACCAAATTTAAGGATTTTAACTTCGAATCATAAAGCGAGGTTTCGTATTATTTAGATTAAAGAAAAGACATATGACAATGTTGTTTCCAATACAAATGATAAAAATCAATTTGTTTTCATTAGAAATAACTAAAATGTTCCTGATATTACGTTTATATTACCGATGGAAGATGTACACGTAAAACCGCTCTATTCCGACTGAAACGTCGATATATGCAATAAAATTCGAACTTCTCCCCTTTTCAATACCTTACTCAGTATTTCAACGAGAAACAAATAGATGATTGAAAATGAAGTATTTAAGGTTATTATCTAATCAATTATGTGTTTGTATCATTTTTATCGTATATTTAATGAGTTTTTACCAATAAACTGGAAATTCACAAAAACGTGGAAAAACAGCAAATTATTGCCTAATTCGATGATTTTTTGTTTATATCACACAAAGGAAAAAGGAGATGATAAACGTCAAAATATTACTAAATTCGATGATTTTTAGTTCGAAAGAAAATGCAAGAAAACTTGCTTAAAATGTAATATTATGCGAAATTCTGAGATTTGAAGGCAAATCACATATCGTGATACTACATGAAGTAGTATCGAAATATTGGTAAAAATGAATATATTTACGTAATATCAAACTACATGAAAAACGTGAAAAAAGTCACTATTAAACCAAATTTAAGGATTTTAACTTCGAACCATAAAGCGAGGTTTCGTATTATTTAGATCCAAGAAAAGACATATGACAATGTTGTTTCCAATACAAATGATAAAAATCAATGTGTTTTCATTAGAATGAACTAAAATGTTCTTGATTTTCCGTTTATATTACCGACGGAAGATGTACACGTAAAACCGCACAATTCCGGCTGAAACGTCGATATATGCAATAAAAACCGTACTTCTCCTCTTTTCAATATCTTACTCAGTATTTCAACGAGAAACAAATAGATGATTGAAAATGAAGTATTTAAGGTTATTATCTAATCAATTTTGTGTTTGTATCATTTTTATCGTATATTTAATGAATTAATACCAATAAACTGGAAATTCACAAAAACGTGGAAAAACAGCAAAATATTGCCTAATTCGATGATATTTTGTTTATATCACATAAAGGAAAAGGGGGATGATAAACGTCAAAATCCTGTTAAATTCGGTGATGTTAAGTACGAAACAAAATGGAAGAAAACTTGCTTAAAATGCAAGTTGCTTAAACTTGCTTAAAATATTATGCGAAATTCTGAGATTTGAAGGCCAAATCACATATCGTGATAATACATGAAATAGTATCAAAATATTGGTATAAATGAATACAGTTACGTAATATCAAACTACATGAAAAACGTGAAAAAAGTCACTTTCAAACCAAATTTAAGGATTTTAACTTCGAATCATAAAGCGAGGTTTCGTATTATTTAGATTAAAGAAAACACATATGACAATGTTGTTTCCAATACAAATGATAAAAATCAATTTGTTTTCATTAGAAATAACTAAAATGTTCCTGATATTACGTTTATATTACCGATGGAAGATGTACACGTAAAACCGCTCTATTCCGACTGAAACGTCGATATATGCAATAAAATTCGAACTTCTCCCCTTTTCAATACCTTACTCAGTATTTCAACGAGAAACAAATAGATGATTGAAAATGAAGTATTTAAGGTCATTATCTAATCAATTATGTGTTTGTATCATTTTTATCGTATATTTAATGAGTTTTTACCAATAAACTGGAAATTCACAAAAACGTGGAAAACAGCAAATTATTGCCTAATTCGATGATTTTTTGTTTATATCACACAAAGGAAAAAGGAGATGATAAACGTCAAAATATTACTAAATTCGATGATTTTTAGTACGAAAGAAAATGCAAGAAAACTTGCTTAAAATGCAATATTTTGCGAAATTCTGAGATTTGAAGGCCAAATCACATATCGTGATACTACATGAAATAGTATCGAAATATTGGTAAAAATGAATATATTTATGTAATATCAAACTACGTGAAAAACGTGAAAAAAGTCACTACTAAACCAAATTTAAGGATTTTAACTTCGAATCATAGAGCGAGGTTTCGTATTATTTAGATAAAACAAAAGACATATGACAATGTTGTTTCCAATACAAATGATAAAAATCAATGTGTTTTCATTAGAATGAACTAAAATGTTCTTGATTTTCCGTTTATATTACCGACGGAAGATGTACACGTAAAACCGCACAATTCCGGCTGAAACGTCGATATATGCAATAAAAACCGAATTTCTCCTCTTTTTAATATCATACTCAGTATTTCAACGAGAAACAAATAGATGATTGAAAATGAAGTATTTAAGGTTATTATCTAATCAATTTTGTGTTTGTATCATTTTTATCGTATATATAATGAATTAATACCAATAAACTGGAAATTCACAAAAACGTGGAAAAACAGCAAAATATTGCCTAATTCGATGATATTTTGTTTATATCACATAAAGGAAAAGGGGGATGATAAACGTCAAAATACTGCTAAATTCGGTGATGTTTAGTACGAAACAAAATGGAAGAGAACTTGCTTAAAATGCAATATTATGCGAAATTCTGAGATTTGAAGGCCAAATCACATATCGTGATAATACATGAAATAGTATCAAAATATTGGTATAAATGAATATAGTTACGTAATATCAAACTACATGAAAAACGTGAAAAAAGTCACTATCAAACCAAATTTAAGGATTTTAATTTCGAATCATGAAGCGAGGTTTCGTATTATTTAGATTAAAGAAAAGACATATGACAATGTTGTTTCCAATACAAATGATAAAAATCAATTTGTTTTCATTAGCAATAACTAAAATGTTCCTGATATTTCGTTTATATTACCGATGGAAGATGTACACGTAAAACCGCTCTATTCCGGCTGAAACGTCGATATATGCAATAAAAACCGAACTTCTCCCCTTTTCAATACCTTTCTCAAAATTTCAACGAGAAACAAATAGATGATTGAAAATGAAGTATTTAAGGTTATTATCTAATCAATTATGTGTTTGTATCATTTTTATCGTATATTTAATGAGTTTTTACCAATAAACTGGAAATTCACAAAAACGTGGAAAAACAGCAAATTATTGCCTAATTCGATGATTTTTTGTTTATATCACACAAAGGAAAAAGGAGATGATAAACGTCAAAATATTACTAAATTCGATGATTTTTAGTACGAAAGAAAATGCAAGAAAACTTGCTTAAAATGCAATATTTTGCGAAATTCTGAGATTTGAAGGCCAAATCACATATCGTGATACTACATGAAGTAGTATAGAAATATTGGTAAAAATGAATATATTTACGTAATATCAAACTACATGAAAAACGTGAAAAAAGTCACTATTAAACCAAATTTAAGGATTTTAACTTCGAACCATAAAGCGAGGTTTCGTATTATTTAGATCCAAGAAAAGACATATGACAATGTTGTTTCCAATACAAATGATAAAAATCAATGTGTTTTCATTAGAATGAACTAAAATGTTCTTGATTTTCCGTTTATATTACCGACGGAAGATGTACACGTAAAACCGCACAATTCCGGCTGAAACGTCGATATATGCAATAAAAACCGAACTTCTCCTCTTTTCAATATCTTACTCAGTATTTCAACGAGAAACAAATAGATGATTGAAAATGAAGTATTTAAGGTTATTATCTAATCAATTTTGTGTTTATATCATTTTTATCGTATATTTAATGAATTAATACCAATAAACTGGAAATTCACAAAAACGTGGAAAAACAGCAAAATATTGCCTAATTCGATGATATTTTGTTTATATCACATAAAGGAAAAGGTGGATGATAAACGTCAAAATACTGCTAAATTCGGTGATGTTTAATACGAAACAAAATGGAAGAAAACTTGCTTAAAATGCAATATTATGCGAAATTCTGAGATTTGAAGGCCAAATCACATATCGTGATAATACATGAAATAGTATCAAAATATTGGTATAAATGAATATAGTTACGTAATATCAAACTACATGAAAAACGTGAAAAAAGTCACTATCAAACCAAATTTAAGGATTTTAATTTCGAATCATGAAGCGAGGTTTCGTATTATTTAGATTAAAGAAAAGACATATGACAAAGTTGTTTCCAATACAAATGATAAAAATCAATTTGTTTTCATTAGCAATAACTAAAATGTTCCTGATATTTCGTTTATATTACCGATGGAAGATGTACACGTAAAACCGCTCTATTCCGGCTGAAACGTCGATATATGCAATAAAAACCGAACTTCTCCCCTTTTCAATACCTTTCTCAAAATTTCAACGAGAAACAAATAGATGATTGAAAATGAAGTATTTAAGGTTATTATCTAATCAATTATGTGTTTGTATCATTTTTATCGTATATTTAATGAGTTTTTACCAATAAACTGGAAATTCACAAAAACGTGGAAAAACAGCAAATTATTGCCTAATTCGATGATTTTTTGTTTATATCACACAAAGGAAAAAGGAGATGATAAACGTCAAAATATTACTAAATTCGATGATTTTTAGTACGAAAGAAAATGCAAGAAAACTTGCTTAAAATGCAATATTTTGCGAAATTCTGAGATTTGAAGGCCAAATCACATATCGTGATACTACATGAAGTAGTATAGAAATATTGGTAAAAATGAATATATTTACGTAATATCAAACTATATGAAAAACGTGAAAAAAGTCACTATTAAACCAAATTTAAGGATTTTAACTTCGAACCATAAAGCGAGGTTTCGTATTATTTAGATCCAAGAAAAGACATATGACAATGTTGTTTCCAATACAAATGATAAAAATCAATGTGTTTTCATTAGAATGAACTAAATGTTCTTGATTTTCCGTTTATATTACCGACGGAAGATGTACACGTAAAACCGCACAATTCCGGCTGAAACGTCGATATATGCAATAAAAACCGAACTTCTCCTCTTTTCAATATCTTACTCAGTATTTCAACGAGAAACAAATAGATGATTGAAAATGAAGTATTTAAGGTTATTATCTAATCAATTTTGTGTTTCTATCATTTTTATCGTATATTTAATGAATTAATACCAATAAACTGGAAATTCACAAAAACGTGGAAAAACAGCAAAATATTGCCTAATTCGATGATATTTTGTTTATATCACATAAAAGAAAAGGGGGATGATAAACGTCAAAATACTGCTAAATTCGGTGATGTTTAGTACGAAACAAAATGGAAGAAAACTTGCTTAAAATGCAATATTATGCGAAATTCTGAGATTTGAAGGCCAAATCACATATCGTGATAATACATGAAATAGTATCAAAATATTGGTATAAATGAATATAGTTACGTAATATCAAACTACATGAAAAACGTGAAAAAAGTCACTATCAAACCAAATTTAAGGATTTTAACTTCGAATCATAAAGCGAGGTTTCGTATTATTTAGATTAAAGAAAAGACATATGACAATGTTGTTTCCAATACAAATGATAAAAATCAATTTGTTTTCATTAGAAATAACTAAAATGTTCCTGATATTACGTTTATATTACCGATGGAAGATGTACACGTAAAACCGCTCTATTCCGACTGAAACGTCGATATATGCAATAAAATTCGAACTTCTCCCCTTTTCAATACCTTACTCAGTATTTCAACGAGAAACAAATAGATGATTGAAAATGAAGTATTTAAGGTCATTATCTAATCAATTATGTGTTTGTATCATTTTTATCGTATATTTAATGAGTTTTTACCAATAAACTGGAAATTCACAAAAACGTGGAAAACAGCAAATTATTGCCTAATTCGATGATTTTTTGTTTATATCACACAAAGGAAAAAGGAGATGATAAACGTCAAAATATTACTAAATTCGATGATTTTTAGTACGAAAGAAAATGCAAGAAAACTTGCTTAAAATGCAATATTTTGCGAAATTCTGAGATTTGAAGGCCAAATCACATATCGTGATACTACATGAAATAGTATCGAAATATTGGTAAAAATGAATATATTTATGTAATATCAAACTACGTGAAAAACGTGAAAAAAGTCACTACTAAACCAAATTTAAGGATTTTAACTTCGAATCATAGAGCGAGGTTTCGTATTATTAGATAAACAAAAGACATATGACAATGTTGTTTCCAATACAAATGATAAAAATCAATGTGTTTTCATTAGAATGAACTAAAATGTTCTTGATTTTCCGTTATATTACCGACGGAAGATGTACACGTAAAACCGCACAATTCCGGCTGAAACGTCGATATATGCAATAAAAACCGAATTTCTCCTCTTTTTAATATCATACTCAGTATTTCAACGAGAAACAAATAGATGATTGAAAATGAAGTATTTAAGGTTATTATCTAATCAATTTTGTGTTTGTATCATTTTTATCGTATAAATAATGAATTAATACCAATAAACTGGAAATTCACAAAAACGTGGAAAAACAGCAAAATATTGCCTAATTCGATGATATTTTGTTTATATCACATAAAGGAAAAGGGGGATGATAAACGTCAAAATACTGCTAAATTCGGTGATGTTTAGTACGAAACAAAATGGAAGAGAACTTGCTTAAAATGCAATATTATGCGAAATTCTGAGATTTGAAGGCCAAATCACATATCGTGATAATACATGAAATAGTATCAAAATATTGGTATAAATGAATATAGTTACGTAATATCAAACTACATGAAAAACGTGAAAAAAGTCACTATCAAACCAAATTTAAGGATTTTAATTTCGAATCATGAAGCGAGGTTTCGTATTATTTAGATTAAAGAAAAGACATATGACAATGTTGTTTCCAATACAAATGATAAAAATCAATTTGTTTTCATTAGCAATAACTAAAATGTTCCTGATATTTCGTTTATATTACCGATGGAAGATGTACACGTAAACCGCTCTATTCCGGCTGAAACGTCGATATATGCAATAAAAACCGAACTTCTCCCCTTTTCAATACCTTCTCAAAATTTCAACGAGAAACAAATAGATGATTGAAAATGAAGTATTTAAGGTTATTATCTAATCAATTATGTGTTTGTATCATTTTTATCGTATATTTAATGAGTTTTTACCAATAAACTGGAAATTCACAAAAAACGTGGAAAAACAGCAAATTATTGCCTAATTCGATGATTTTTTGTTTATATCACACAAAGGAAAAAGGAGATGATAAACGTCAAAATATTACTAAATTCGATGATTTTTAGTACGAAAGAAAATGCAAGAAAACTTGCTTAAAATGCAATATTTTGCGAAATTCTGAGATTTGAAGGCCAAATCACATATCGTGATACTACATGAAGTAGTATAGAAATATTGGTAAAAATGAATATATTTACGTAATATCAAACTACATGAAAAACGTGAAAAAAGTCACTATTAAACCAAATTTAAGGATTTTAACTTCGAACATAAAGCGAGGTTTCGTATTATTTAGATCCAAGAAAAGACATATGACAATGTTGTTTCCAATACAAATGATAAAAATCAATGTGTTTTCATTAGAATGAACTAAAATGTTCTTGATTTTCCGTTTATATTACCGACGGAAGATGTACACGTAAAACCGCACAATTCCGGCTGAAACGTCGATATATGCAATAAAAACCGAACTTCTCCTCTTTTCAATATCTTACTCAGTATTTCAACGAGAAACAAATAGATGATTGAAAATGAAGTATTTAAGGTTATTATCTAATCAATTTTGTGTTTATATCATTTTTATCGTATATTTAATGAATTAATACCAATAAACTGGAAATTCACAAAAACGTGGAAAAACAGCAAAATATTGCCTAATTCGATGATATTTTGTTTATATCACATAAAAGAAAAGGGGGATGATAAACGTCAAAATACTGCTAAATTCGGTGATGTTTAGTACAAAACAAAATGGAAGAAAACTTGCTTAAAATGCAATATTATGCGAAATTCTGAGATTTGAAGGCCAAATCACATATCGTGATAATACATGAAATAGTATCAAAATATTGGTATAAATGAATATAGTTACGTAATATCAAACTACATGAAAAACGTGAAAAAAGTCACTATCAAACCAAATTTAAGGATTTTAACTTCGAATCATAAAGCGAGGTTTCGTATTATTTAGATTAAAGAAAAGACATATGACAATGTTGTTTCCAATACAAATGATAAAAATCAATTTGTTTTCATTAGAAATAACTAAAATGTTCCTGATATTACGTTTATATTACCGATGGAAGATGTACACGTAAAACCGCTCTATTCCGACTGAAACGTCGATATATGCAATAAAATTCGAACTTCTCCCCTTTTCAATACCTTACTCAGTATTTCAACGAGAAACAAATAGATGATTGAAAATGAAGTATTTAAGGTCATTATCTAATCAATTATGTGTTTGTATCATTTTTATCGTATATTTAATGAGTTTTTACCAATAAACTGGAAAATTCACAAAAACGTGGAAAACAGCAATTATTGCCTAATTCGATGATTTTTTGTTTATATCACACAAAGGAAAAAGGAGATGATAAACGTCAAAATATTACTAAATTCGATGATTTTTAGTACGAAAGAAAATGCAAGAAAACTTGCTTAAAATGCAATATTTTGCGAAATTCTGAGATTTGAAGGCCAAATCACATATCGTGATACTACATGAAATAGTATCGAAATATTGGTAAAAATGAATATATTTATGTGATATCAAACTACGTGAAAAACGTGAAAAAAGTCACTACTAAACCAAATTTAAGGATTTTAACTTCGAATCATAGAGCGAGGTTTCGTATTATTTAGATAAAACAAAAGACATATGACAATGTTGTTTCCAATACAAATGATAAAAATCAATGTGTTTTCATTAGAATGAACTAAATGTTCTTGATTTTCCGTTTATATTACCGACGGAAGATGTACACGTAAAACCGCACAATTCCGGCTGAAACGTCGATATATGCAATAAAAACCGAACTTCTCCCCTTTTCAATACCTTACTCAGTATTTCAACGAGAAACAAATAGATGATTGAAAATGAAGTATTTAAGGTTATTATCTAATCAATTATGTGTTTGTATCATTTTTATCGTATATTTAATGAGTTTTTACCAATAAACTGGAAATTCACAAAAACGTGGAAAAACAGCAAATTATTGCCTAATTCGATGATTTTTTGTTTATATCACACAAAGGAAAAAGGAGATGATAAACGTCAAATATTACTAAATTCGATGATTTTTAGTACGAGAGAAAATGCAAGAAAACTTGCTTAAAATGCAATATTTTGCGAAATTCTGAGATTTGAAGGCCAAATCACATATCGTGATACTACATGAAGTAGTATAGAAATATTTGTAAAAATGAATATATTTACGTAATATCAAACTACATGAAAAACGTGAAAAAAGTCACTATTAAACCAAATTTAAGGATTTTAACTTCGAACCATAAAGCGAGGTTTCGTATTATTTAGATCCAAGAAAAGACATATGACAATGTTGTTTCCAATACAAATGATAAAAATCAATGTGTTTTCATTAGAATGAACTAAAATGTTCTTGATTTTCCGTTTATATTACCGACGGAAGATGCACACGTAAAACCGCACAATTCCGGCTGAAACGTCGATATATGCAATAAAAACCGAATTTCTCCTCTTTTCAATATCTTACTCAGTATTTCAACGAGAAACAAATAGATGATTGAAAATGAAGTATTTAAGGTTATTATCTAATCAATTTTGTGTTTGTATCATTTTTATCGTATATTTAATGAATTAATACCAATAAAGTGGAAATTCACAAAAACGTGGAAAAACAGCAAAATATTGCCTAATTCGATGATATTTTGTTTATATCACATAAAGGAAAAGGGGGATGATAAACGTCAAAATACTGCTAAATTCGGTGATGTTTAGTACAAAACAAAAATGGAAGAAAACTTGCTTAAAATGCAATATTATGCGAAATTCTGAGATTTGAAGGCCAAATCACATATCGTGATAATACATGAAATAGTATCAAAATATTGGTATAAATGAATATAGTTACGTAATATCAAACTACATGAAAAACGTGAAAAAAGTCACTATCAAACCAAATTTAAGAATTTTAACTTCGAATCATAAAGCGAAATTTCGTATTATTTAGATTAAAGAAAAGACATATGACAATGTTGTTTCCAATACAAATGATAAAAATCAATTTGTTTTCATTAGAAATAACTAAAATGTTCCTGATATTTCGTTTATATTACCGATGGAAGATGTACACGTAAAACCGCTCTATTCCGGCTGAAAACGTCGATATATGCAATAAAAACCGAACTTCTCCCCTTTTCAATACCTTACTCAGTATTTCAACGAGAAACAAATAGATGATTGAAAATGAAGTATTTAAGGTTATTATCTAATCAATTATGTGTTTGTATCATTTTATCGTATATTTAATGAGTTTTTACCAATAAACTGGAAATTCACAAAAACGTGGAAAAACAACAAATTATTGCCTAATTCGATGATATTTTGTTTATATCACATAAAGGAAAAGGGGGATGATAAACGTCAAAATATTACTAAATTCGATGATTTTTAGTACGAGAGAAAATGCAAGAAAACTTGCTTATAATGCAATATTTTGCGAAATTCTGAGATTTGAAGGCCAAATCACATATCGTGATACAACATGAAGTAGTATCGAAATATTGGTAAAAATGAATATATTTACGTAATATCAAACTACATGAAAAACGTGAAAAAAGTCACTATTAAACCAAATTTAAGGATTTTAACTTCGAACCATAAAGCGAGGTTTCGTATTATTTAGATCCAAGAAAAGACATATGACAATGTTGTTTCCAATACAAATGATAAAAATCAATGTGTTTTCATTAGAATGAACTAAAATGTTCTTGATTTTCCGTTTATATTACCGACGGAAGATGTACACGTAAAACCGCACAATTCCGGCTGAAACGTCGACATATGCAATAAAAACCGAACTTCTCCTCTTTTCAATATCTTACTCAGTATTTCAACGAGAAACAAATAGATGATTGAAAATGAAGTATTTAAGGTTATTATCTAATCAATTTTGTGTTTGTATCATTTTTATCGTATATTTAATGAATTACTACCAATAAACTGGAAATTCACAAAAACGTGGAAAAACAGCAAAACATTGCCTAATTCGATGATATTTTGTTTATATCACATAAAAGAAAAGGGGGATGATAAACGTCAAAATACTGCTAAATTCGGTGATGTTTAGTACGAAAGAAAATGCAAGAAAACTTGCTTAAAATGCAATATTTTGCGAAATTCTGAGATTTGAAGGCCAAATCACATATCGTGATACTACATGAAGTAGTATCGAAATATTGGTAAAAATGAATATATTTACGTAATATCAAACTACATGAAAAACGTGAAAAAAGTCACTATTAAACCAAATTTAAGGATTTTAACTTCGAACCATAAAGCGAGGTTTCGTATTATTTAGATCCAAGAAAAGACATATGACAATGTTGTTTCCAATACAAATGATAAAAATCAATGTGTTTTCATTAGAATGAACTAAAATGTTCTTGATTTTCCGTTTATATTACCGACGGAAGATGTACACGTAAAACCGCACAATTCCGGCTGAAACGTCGATATATGCAATATAAACCGAACTTCTCCTCTTTTCAATATCTTACTCAGTATTTCAACGAGAAACAAATAGATGATTGAAAATGAAGTATTTAAGGTTATTATCTAATCAATTTTGTGTTTGTATCATTTTTATCGTATATTTAATGAATTAATACCAATAAACTGGAAATTCACAAAAACGTGGAAAAAACAGCAAAATATTGCCTAATTCGATGATATTTTGTTTATATCACATAAAGGAAAAGGGGGATGATAAACGTCAAAATACTGCTAAATTCGGTGATGTTTAGTACGAAACAAATGGAAGAAAACTTGCTTAAAATGCAATATTATGCGAAATTCTGAGATTTGAAGGCCAAATCACATATCGTGATAATACATGAAATAGTATCAAAATATTGGTATAAATGAATATAGTTACGTAATATCAAACTACATGAAAAACGTGAAAAAAGTCACTATCAAACCAAATTTAAGGATTTTAACTTCGAATCATAAAGCGAGGTTTCGTATTATTTAGATTAAAGAAAAGACATATGACCATGTTGTTTCCAATACAAATGATAAAAATCAATTTGTTTTCATTAGAAATAACTAAAATATTCCTGATATTTCGTTTATATTACCGATGGAAGATGTACACGTAAAACCGCTCTATTCCGGCTGAAACGTCGATATATGCAATAAAAACCGAACTTCTCCCCTTTTCAATACCTTACTCAGTATTTCAACGAGAAACAAATAGATGATTGAAAATGAAGTATTTAAGGTTATTATCTAATCAATTATGTGTTTGTATCATTTTTATCGTATATTTAATGAGTTTTTACCAATAAACTGGAAATTCACAAAAACGTGGAAAAACAACAAATTATTGCCTAATTCGATGATATTTTGTTTATATCACATAAAGGAAAAGGGGGATGATAAACGTCAAAATATTACTAAATTCGATGATTTTTAGTACGAAAGAAAATGCAAGAAAACTTGCTTAAAATGCAATATTTTGCGAAATTCTGAGATTTGAAGGCCAAATCACATATCGTGATACTACATGAAGTAGTATCGAAATATTGGTAAAAATGAATATATTTACGTAATATCAAACTACGTGAAAAACGTGAAAAAAGTCACTATTAAACCAAATTTAAGGATTTTAACTTCGAACCATAAAGCGAGGTTTCGTATTATTTAGATCCAAGAAAAGACATATGACAATGTTGTTTCCAATACAAATGATAAAAATCAATGTGTTTTCATTAGAATGAACTAAATGTTCTTGATTTTCCGTTTATATTACCGACGGAAGATGTACACGTAAAACCGCACAATTCCGGCTGAAACGTCGATATATGCAATAAAAACCGAACTTCTCCTCTTTTCAATATCTTACTCAGTATTTCAACGAGAAACAAATAGATGATTGAAAATGAAGTATTTAAGGTTATTATCTAATCAATTATGTGTTTGTATCATTTTTATCGTATATTTAATGAGTTTTTACCAATAAACTGGAAATTCACAAAAACGTGGAAAAACAGCAAATTATTGCCTAATTCGATGATTTTTTTGTTTATATCACACAAAGGAAAAAGGAGATGATAAACGTCAAAATATTACTAAATTCGATGATTTTTAGTACGAAAGAAAATGCAAGAAAACTTGCTTAAAATGCAATATTTTGCGAAATTCTGAGATTTGAAGGCCAAATCACATATCGTGATACTACATGAAATAGTATCGAAATATTGGTAAAAATGAATATATTTATGTAATATCAAACTACGTGAAAAACGTGAAAAAAGTCACTACTAAACCAAATTTAAGGATTTTAACTTCGAATCATAGAGCGAGGTTTCGTATTATTTAGATAAAAGAAAAGACATATGACAATGTTGTTTCCAATACAAATGATAAAAATCAATGTGTTTTCATTAGAAAGAACTAAAATGTTCTTGATTTTCCGTTTATATTACCGACGGAAGATGTACACGTAAAACCGCACAATTCCGGCTGAAACGTCGATATATGCAATATAAACCGAACTTCTCCTCTTTTCAATATCTTACTCAGTATTTCAACGAGAAACAAATAGATGATTGAAAATGAAGTATTTAAGGTTATTATCTAATCAATTTTGTGTTTGTATCATTTTTATCGTATATTTAATGAATTAATACCAATAAACTGGAAATTCACAAAAACGTGGAAAAAACAGCAAAATATTGCCTAATTCGATGATATTTTGTTTATATCACATAAAGGAAAAGGGGGATGATAAACGTCAAAATACTGCTAAATTCGGTGATGTTTAGTACGAAACAAAATGGAAGAAAACTTGCTTAAAATGCAATATTATGCGAAATTCTGAGATTTGAAGGCCAAATCACATATCGTGATAATACATGAAATAGTATCAAAATATTGGTATAAATGAATATAGTTACGTAATATCAAACTACATGAAAAACGTGAAAAAGTCACTATCAAACCAAATTTAAGGATTTTAACTTCGAATCATAAAGCGAGGTTTCGTATTATTAGATTAAAGAAAAGACATATGACCATGTTGTTTCCAATACAAATGATAAAAATCAATTTGTTTTCATTAGAAATAACTAAAATATTCCTGATATTTCGTTTATATTACCGATGGAAGATGTACACGTAAAACCGCTCTATTCCGGCTGAAACGTCGATATATGCAATAAAAACCGAACTTCTCCCCTTTTCAATACCTTACTCAGTATTTCAACGAGAAACAAATAGATGATTGAAAATGAAGTATTTAAGGTTATTATCTAATCAATTATGTGTTTGTATCATTTTTATCGTATATTTAATGAGTTTTTACCAATAAACTGGAAATTCACAAAAACGTGGAAAAACAACAAATTATTGCCTAATTCGATGATATTTTGTTTATATCACATAAAGGAAAAGGGGGATGATAAACGTCAAAATATTACTAAATTCGATGATTTTTAGTACGAAAGAAAATGCAAGAAACTTGCTTAAAATGCAATATTTTGCGAAATTCTGAGATTTGAAGGCCAAATCACATATCGTGATACTACATGAAGTAGTATCGAAATATTGGTAAAAAATGAATATATTTACGTAATATCAAACTACGTGAAAAACGTGAAAAAAGTCACTATTAAACCAAATTTAAGGATTTTAACTTCGAACCATAAAGCGAGGTTTCGTATTATTTAGATCCAAGAAAAGACATATGACAATGTTGTTTCCAATACAAATGATAAAAATCAATGTGTTTTCATTAGAATGAACTAAAATGTTCTTGATTTTCCGTTTATATTACCGACGGAAGATGTACACGTAAAACCGCACAATTCCGGCTGAAACGTCGATATATGCAATAAAACCGAACTTCTCCTCTTTTCAATATCTTACTCAGTATTTCAACGAGAAACAAATAGATGATTGAAAATGAAGTATTTAAGGTTATTATCTAATCAATTATGTGTTTGTATCATTTTTATCGTATATTTAATGAGTTTTTACCAATAAACTGGAAATTCACAAAAACGTGGAAAAACAGCAAATTATTGCCTAATTCGATGATTTTTTGTTTATATCACACAAAGGAAAAAGGAGATGATAAACGTCAAAATATTACTAAATTCGATGATTTTTAGTACGAAAGAAAATGCAAGAAAACTTGCTTAAAATGCAATATTTTGCGAAATTCTGAGATTTGAAGGCCAAATCACATATCGTGATACTACATGAAATAGTATCGAAATATTGGTAAAAATGAATATATTTATGTAATATCAAACTACGTGAAAAACGTGAAAAAAGTCACTACTAAACCAAATTTAAGGATTTTAACTTCGAATCATAGAGCGAGGTTTCGTATTATTTAGATAAAAGAAAAGACATATGACAATGTTGTTTCCAATACAAATGATAAAAATCAATGTGTTTTCATTAGAATGAACTAAAATGTTCTTGATTTTCCGTTTATATTACCGACGGAAGATGTACACGTAAAACCGCACAATTCCGGCTGAAACGTCGATATATGCAATAAAAACCGAACTTCTCCTCTTTTTAATATCTTACTCAGTATTTCAACGAGAAACAAATAGATGATTGAAAATGAAGTATTTAAGGTTATTATCTAATCAATTTTGTGTTTGTATCATTTTTATCGTATATTTAATGAATTAATACCAATAAACTGGAAATTCACAAAAACGTGGAAAAACAGCAAAATATTGCCTAATTCGATGATATTTTGTTTATATCACATAAAGGAAAAGGGGGATGATAAACGTCAAAATACTGCTAAATTCGGTGATGTTTAGAACGAAACAAAATGGAAGAAAACTTGCTTAAAATGCAATATTATGCGAAATTCTGAGATTTGAAGGCAAATCACATATCGTGATACTACATGAAGTAGTATCGAAATATTGGTAAAATGAATATATTTACGTAATATCAAACTACATGAAAAAACGTGAAAAAAGTCACTATTAAACCAAATTTAAGGATTTTAACTTCGAACCATAAAGCGAGGTTTCGTATTATTTAGATCCAAGAAAAGACATATGACAATGTTGTTTCCAATACAAATGATAAAAATCAATGTGTTTTCATTAGAATGAACTAAATGTTCTTGATTTTCCGTTTATATTACCGACGGAAGATGTACACGTAAAACGCACAATTCCGGCTGAAACGTCGATATATGCAATAAAAACCGAACTTCTCCTCTTTTCAATATCTTACTCAGTATTTCAACGAGAAACAAATAGATGATTGAAAATGAAGTATTTAAGGTTATTATCTAATCAATTTTGTGTTTGTATCATTTTTATCGTATATTTAATGAATTAATACCAATAAACTGGAAATTCACAAAAACGTGGAAAAACAGCAAAATATTGCCTAATTCGATGATATTTTGTTTATATCACATAAAGGAAAAGGGGGGATGATAAACGTCAAAATACTGTTAAATTCGGTGATGTTAAGTACGAAACAAAATGGAAGAAAACTTGCTTAAAATGCAATATTATGGGAAATTCTGAGATTTGAAGGCCAAATCACATATCGTGATAATACATGAAATAGTATCAAAATATTGGTATAAATGAATATAGTTACGTAATAATCAAACTACATGAAAAACGTGAAAAAAGTCACTATCAAACCAAATTTAAGGATTTTAACTTCGAATCATAAAGCGAGGTTTCGTATTATTTAGATTAAAGAAAAGACATATGACAATGTTGTTTCCAATACAAATGATAAAAATCAATTTGTTTTCATTAGAAATAACTAAAATGTTCCTGATATTACGTTTATATTACCGATGGAAGATGTACACGTAAAACCGCTCTATTCCGACTGAAACGTCCGATATATGCAATAAAATTCGAACTTCTCCCCTTTTCAATACCTTACTCAGTATTTCAACGAGAAACAAATAGATGATTGAAAATGAAGTATTTAAGGTCATTATCTAATCAATTATGGTGTTTGTATCATTTTTATCGTATATTTAATGAGTTTTTACCAATAAACTGGAAAATTCACAAAAACGTGGAAAACAGCAAATTATTGCCTAATTCGATGATTTTTTGTTTATATCACACAAAGGAAAAAGGAGATGATAAACGTCAAAATATTACCTAAATTCGATGATTTTTAGTACGAAAGAAAATGCAGAAAACTTGCTTAAAATGCAATATTTTGCGAAATTCGAGATTTGAAGGCCAAATCACATATCGTGATACTACATGAAATAGTATCGAAATATTGGTAAAAATGATATCTATTTATGTGATATCAAACTACATGAAAAACGTGAAAAAAGTCACTATAAACCAAATTTAAGGATTTTAACTTCGAACCATAAAGCGAGGTTTCGTATTATTTAGATCCAAGAAAAGACATATGACAATGTTGTTTCCAATACAAATGATAAAAATCAATGTGTTTTCATTAGAATGAACTAAAATGTTCTTGATTTTCCGTTTATATTACCGACGGAAGATGTACACGTAAAACCGCACAATTCCGGCTGAAACGTCGATATATGCAATAAAAACCGAACTTCTCCTCTTTTCAATATCTTACTCAGTATTTCAACGAGAAACAAATAGATGATTGAAAATGAAGTATTTAAGGTTATTATCTAATCAATTTGTGTTTGTATCATTTTTATCGTATATTTAATGAATTAATACCAATAAACTGGAAATTCACAAAAACGTGGAAAAACAGCAAAATATTGCCTAATTCGATGATATTTTGTTTATATCACATAAAGGAAAAGGGGGATGATAAACGTCAAAATACTGCTAAATTCGGTGATGTTTAGTACGAAACAAAATGGAAGAAAACTTGCTTAAAATGCAATATTATGCGAAATTCTGAGATTTGAAGGCCAAATCACATATCGTGATAATACATGAAATAGTATCAAAATATTGGTATAAATGAATATAGTTACGTAATATCAAACTACATGAAAAACGTGAAAAAAGTCACTATCAAACCAAATTTAAGGATTTTAACTTCGAATCATAAAGCGAGGTTTCGTATTATTTAGATTAAAGAAAAGACATATGACAATGTTGTTTCCAATACAAATGATAAAAATCAATTTGTTTTCATTAGAAATAACTAAAATGTTCCTGATATTCGTTTATATTACCGATGGAAGATGTACACGTAAAACCGCTCTATTCCGGCTGAAACGTCGATATATGCAATAAAACCGAACTTCTCCCTTTTCAATACCTTACTCAGTATTTCAACGAGAAACAAATAGATGATTGAAAATGAAGTATTTAAGGTTATTATCTAATCAATTATGTGTTTGTATCATTTTTATCGTATATTTAATGAGTTTTTACCAATAAACTGGAAATTCACAAAACGTGGAAAAACAGCAAATTATTGCCTAATTCGATGATTTTTGTTTATATCACACAAAGGAAAAGGAGATGATAAACGTCAAAATATTACTAAATTCGATGATTTTTAGTACGAAAGAAAATGCAAGAAAACTTGCTTAAAATGCAATATTTTGCGAAATTCTGAGATTTGAAGGCCAAATCACATATCGTGATACTACATGAAATAGTATCGAAATATTGGTAAAATGAATATTTAGTATATCAAACTACATGAAAAACGTGAAAAAAGTCACTACTAAACCAAATTTAAGGATTTTAACTTCGAATCATAAGCGAGGTTTCGTATTATTTAGATAAAGAAAAGACATATGACAATGTTGTTTCCAATACAAATGATAAAAATCAATGTGTTTTCATTAGAATGAACTAAAATGTTCTTGATTTTCCGTTTATATTACCGACGGAAGATGTACACGTAAAACCGCACAATTCCGGCTGAAACGTCGATATATGCAATAAAAACCGAACTTCTCCTCTTTTCATATCTTACTCAGTATTTCAACGAGAAACAAATAGATGATTGAAAATGAAGTATTTAAGGTTATTATCTAATCAATTTTGTGTTTGTATCATTTTTATCGTATATTTAATGAATTAATACCAATAAACTGGAAATTCACAAAAACGTGGAAAAACAGCAAAATATTGCCTAATTCGATGATATTTTGTTTATATCACATAAAGGAAAAGGGGATGATAAACGTCAAAATACTGCAAATTCGGTGATGTTTAGTACGAAACAAAATGAAGAAAACTTGCTTAAAATGCAATATTATGCGAAATTCTGAGATTTGAAGGCCAAATCACATATCGTGATAATACATGAAATAGTATCAAAATATTGGTATAAATGAATATAGTTACGTAATATCAAACTACATGAAAAACGTGAAAAAAGTCACTATCAAACCAAATTTAAGGATTTTAACTTCGAATCATAAAGCGAGGTTTCGTATTATTTAGATTAAAGAAAAGACATATGACAATGTTGTTTCCAATACAAATGATAAAAATCAATTTGTTTTCATTAGAATAACTAAAATGTTCTGATATTTCGTTTATATTACCGATGGAAGATGTACACGTAAAACCGCTCTATTCCGGCTGAAACGTCGATATATGCAATAAAAACCGAACTTCTCCCCTTTTCAATACCTTACTCAGTATTTCAACGAGAAACAAATAGATGATTGAAAATGAAGTATTTAAGGTTATTATCTAATCAATTATGTGTTTGTATCATTTTTATCGTATATTTAATGAGTTTTTACCAATAAACTGGAAATTCACAAAAACGTGGAAAAACAACAAATTATTGCCTAATTCGATGATATTTTGTTTATATCACAAAAAAAGGGGGATGATAAACGTCAAAATATTACTAAATTCGATGATTTTTAGTACGAAAGAAAATGCAAGAAAACTTGCTTAAAATGCAATATTTGCGAAATTCTGAGATTTGAAGGCCAAATCACATATCGTGATACTACATGAAGTAGTATCGAAATATTGGTAAAAATGAATATATTTACGTAATATCAAACTACATGAAAAACGTGAAAAAAGTCACTATTAAACCAAATTTAAGGATTTTAACTTCGAACCATAAAGCGAGGTTTCGTATTATTTAGATCCAAGAAAAGACATATGACAATGTTGTTTCCAATACAAATGATAAAAATCAATGTGTTTTCATTAGAATGAACTAAAATGTTCTTGATTTTCGTTTATATTACCGACGGAAGATGTACACGTAAAACCGCACAATTCCGGCTGAAACGTCGATATATGCAATAAAAACCGAACTTCTCCTCTTTTCAATATCTTACTCAGTATTTCAACGAGAAACAAATAGATGATTGAAAATGAAGTATTTAAGGTTATTATCTAATCAATTTTGTGTTTGTATCATTTTTATCGTATATTTAATGAATTAATACCAATAAACTGGAAATTCAAAAACGTGGAAAAACAGCAAAATATTGCCTAATTCGATGATATTTTGTTTATATCACATAAAGGAAAAGGGGATGATAAACGTCAAAATACTGCTAAATTCGGTGATGTTTAGTACGAAACAAAATGGAAGAAAACTTGCTTAAAATGCAATATTATGCGAAATTCTGAGATTTGAAGGCCAAATCACATATCGTGATAATACATGAAATAGTATCAAAATATTGGTATAAATGAATATAGTTACGTAATATCAAACTACATGAAAAACGTGAAAAAAGTCACTATCAAACCAAATTTAAGGATTTTAACTTCGAATCATAAAGCGAGGTTTCGTATTATTTAGATTAAAGAAAAGACATATGACAATGTTGTTTCCAATACAAATGATAAAAATCAATTTGTTTTCATTAGAAATAACTAAAATGTTCCTGATTTCGTTTATATTACCGATGGAAGATGTACACGTAAAACCGCTCTATTCCGGCTGAAACGTCGATATATGCAATAAAAACCGAACTTCTCCCTTTTCAATACCTTACTCAGTATTTCAACGAGAAACAAATAGATGATTGAAAATGAAGTATTTAAGGTTATTATCTAATCAATTATGTGTTTGTATCATTTTTATCGTATATTTAATGATTTACCAATAAACTGGAAATTCACAAAAACGTGGAAAAACAGCAAATATTGCCTAATTCGATGATATTTTGTTTATATCACATAAAGGAAAAGGGGATGATAAACGTCAAAATATTACTAAATTCGATGATTTTAGTACGAAAGAAAATGCAAGAAAACTTGCTTAAAATGCAATATTTGCGAAATTCTGAGATTTGAAGGCCAAATCACATATCGTGATACTACATGAAATAGTATCGAAATATTGGTAAATGAATATATTTACGTAATATCAAACTACATGAAAAACGTGAAAAAAGTCACTATAAACCAAATTTAAGGATTTTAACTTCGAATCATAAAGCGAGGTTTCGTATTATTTAGATAAAGAAAAGACATATGACAATGTTGTTTCCAATACAAATGATAAAAATCAATGTGTTTTCATTAGAATGAACTAAAATGTTCTGATTCCGTTTATATTACCGATGGAAGATGTACACGTAAAACCGCACAATTCCGGCTGAAACGTCGATATATGCAATAAAAACCGAACTTCTCCCTTTTCAATACCTTACTCAGTATTTCAACGAGAAACAAATAGATGATTGAAAATGAAGTATTTAAGGTTATTATCTAATCAATTATGTGTTTGTATCATTTTTATCGTATATTTAATGATTTTTACCAATAAACTGGAAATTCACAAAAACGTGGAAAAACAGCAAATATTGCCTAATTCGATGATATTTTGTTTATATCACATAAAGGAAAAGGGGGATGATAAACGTCAAAATATTACTAAATTCGATGATTTTTAGTACGAAAGAAAATGCAAGAAAACTTGCTTAAAATGCAATATTTGCGAAATTCTGAGATTTGAAGGCCAAATCACATATCGTGATACTACATGAATAGTATCGAAATATTGGTAAAATGAATATTTACGTAATATCAAACTACATGAAAAACGTGAAAAAAGTCACTATTAAACCAAATTTAAGGATTTTAACTTCGAACCATAAAGCGAGGTTTCGTATTATTTATTATCCAAGAAAAGACATATGACAATGTTGTTTCCAATACAAATGATAAAAATCAATGTGTTTTCATTAGAATGAACTAAAATGTTCTTGATTT
>NW_027189146.1:1523475-1550381 GCF_040958095.1 Procambarus clarkii | reverse complement strand
CCCTTGTTCGCGTCCCACCAGTGTTGAATAGTTCATCCTTGTTTACCCGGTCGATTCCCCTGAGGATTTTGTAGGTTGTGATCATGTCCCCCCTTACTCTTCTGTCTTCCAGTGTCGTGAGGTGCATTTCCCGCAGCCTTTCCTCATAACTCATGCCTCTTAGTTCTGGGACTAGTCTAGTAGCATACCTTTGGACTTTTTCCAGCTTCGTCTTGTGCTTGACAAGGTACGGGCTCCATGCTGGGGCCGCATACTCCAGGATTGGTCTTACATATGTGGTGTACAAGATTCTGAATGATTCCTTACACAGGTTCCTGAACGCCGTTCTGATGTTAGCCAGCCTCGCATATGCCGCAGACGTTATTCTCTTTATGTGGGCTTCAGGAGACAGGTTTGGTGTGATATCAACTCCTAGATCTTTCTCTCTGTCTGTTTCATTAAGTACTTCATCTCCTATTCTGTATCCTGTGCCTGGCCTCCTGTTTCCACTTCCTAGTTTCATTACTTTGCATTTACTCGGGTTGAACTTCAACAGCCATTTGTTGGACCATTCACTCAGTCTATCCCGGTCATCTTGTAGCCTCCTACTATCATCCTCTGTTTCAATCCTCCTCATAATTTTTGCATCGTCGGCAAACATTAAGAGGAACGAATCTATACCCTCTGGGAGATCATTTACATATACCAGAAACAGTATAGATCCAAGGACTGACCCCTGCGGGACTCCACTTGTGACGTCTCGCCAATCTGAGACCTCACCCCTCACACAGACTCGTTGTCTCCTGTTGCTTAGGTATTCCTCTATCCACCGGAGTACCTTCCCTCTCACTCCAGCCTGCATCTCCAACTTTCGCACTAGCCTCTTGTGTGGCACTGTATCAAAGGCTTGTGTGTGTGTGTGTGTGTGTGTGTGTGTGTGTGTGTGTGTGTGTGTGTGTGTGTGTGTGTGTGTGTGTGTGTGTGTGTGTGTGTGTGTGTGTGTGTACTCACCTAATTGTACTCACCTAATTGTGCTTGCGGGGGTTGAGCTCTGGCTCTTTGGTCCCGCCTCTCAACCGTCAATCAACTGGTGTACAGATTCCTGAGCCTATTGGGCTCTATCATATCTACATTTGAAACTGTGTATGGAGACAGCCTCCACCACATCACTTCCTAATGCATTCCATTTACTAACTACTCTGACACTGAAAAAGTTCTTTCTAACGTCTCTGTGGCTCATTTGGGTACTCAGCTTCCACCTGTGTCCCCTTGTTCGCGTCCCACCAGTGTTGAATAGTTCATCCTTGTTTACCCGGTCGATTCCCCTGAGGATTTTGTAGGTTGTGATCATGTCCCCCCTTACTCTTCTGTCTTCCAGTGTCGTGAGGTGCATTTCCCGCAGCCTTTCCTCATAACTCATGCCTCTTAGTTCTGGGACTAGTCTAGTAGCATACCTTTGGACTTTTTCCAGCTTCGTCTTGTGCTTGACAAGGTACGGGCTCCATGCTGGGGCCGCATACTCCAGGATTGGTCTTACATATGTGGTGTACAAGATTCTGAATGATTCCTTACACAGGTTCCTGAACGCCGTTCTGATGTTAGCCAGCCTCGCATATGCCGCAGACGTTATTCTCTTTATGTGGGCTTCAGGAGACAGGTTTGGTGTGATATCAACTCCTAGATCTTTCTCTCTGTCTGTTTCATTAAGTACTTCATCTCCTATTCTGTATCCTGTGCCTGGCCTCCTGTTTCCACTTCCTAGTTTCATTACTTTGCATTTACTCGGGTTGAACTTCAACAGCCATTTGTTGGACCATTCACTCAGTCTATCCAGGTCATCTTGTAGCCTCCTACTATCATCCTCTGTTTCAATCCTCCTCATAATTTTTGCATCGTCGGCAAACATTGAGAGGAACGAATCTATACCCTCTGGGAGATCATTTACATATACCAGAAACAGTATAGATCCAAGGACTGACCCCTGCGGGACTCCACTTGTGACGTCTCGCCAATCTGAGACCTCACCCCTCACACAGACTCGTTGTCTCCTGTTGCTTAGGTATTCCTCTATCCACCGGAGTACCTTCCCTCTCACTCCAGCCTGCATCTCCAACTTTCGCACTAGCCTCTTGTGTGGCACTGTATCAAAGGCTTGTGTGTGTGTGTGTGTGTGTGTGTGTGTGTGTGTGTGTGTGTGTGTGTGTGTGTGTGTGTGTGTGTGTGTGTGTGTGTGTGTGTGTGTGTGTGTGTGTACTCACCTAATTGTACTCACCTAATTGTGCTTGCGGGGGTTGAGCTCTGGCTCTTTGGTCCCGCCTCTCAACCGTCAATCAACTGGTGTACAGATTCCTGAGCCTATTGGGCTCTATCATATCTACATTTGAAACTGTGTATGGAGTCAGCCTCCACCACATCACTTCCTAATGCATTCCATTTACTAACTACTCTGACACTGAAAAAGTTCTTTCTAACGTCTCTGTGGCTCATTTGGGTACTCAGCTTCCACCTGTGTCCCCTTGTTCGCGTCCCACCAGTGTTGAATAGTTCATCCTTGTTTACCCGGTCGATTCCCCTGAGGATTTTGTAGGTTGTGATCATGTCCCCCCTTACTCTTCTGTCTTCCAGTGTCGTGAGGTGCATTTCCCGCAGCCTTTCCTCATAACTCATGCCTCTTAGTTCTGGGACTAGTCTAGTAGCATACCTTTGGACTTTTTCCAGCTTCGTCTTGTGCTTGACAAGGTACGGGCTCCATGCTGGGGCCGCATACTCCAGGATTGGTCTTACATATGTGGTGTACAAGATTCTGAATGATTCCTTACACAGGTTCCTGAACGCCGTTCTGATGTTAGCCAGCCTCGCATATGCCGCAGACGTTATTCTCTTTATGTGGGCTTCAGGAGACAGGTTTGGTGTGATATCAACTCCTAGATCTTTCTCTCTGTCTGTTTCATTAAGTACTTCATCTCCTATTCTGTATCCTGTGCCTGGCCTCCTGTTTCCACTTCCTAGTTTCATTACTTTGCATTTACTCGGGTTGAACTTCAACAGCCATTTGTTGGACCATTCACTCAGTCTATCCAGGTCATCTTGTAGCCTCCTACTATCATCCTCTGTTTCAATCCTCCTCATAATTTTTGCATCGTCGGCAAACATTGAGAGGAACGAATCTATACCCTCTGGGAGATCATTTACATATACCAGAAACAGTATAGGTCCAAGGACTGACACCTGCGGGACTCCACTTGTGACGTCTCGCCAATCTGAGACCTCACCCCTCACACAGACTCGTTGTCTCCTGTTGCTTAGGTATTCCTCTATCCACCGGAGTACCTTCCCTCTCACTCCAGCCTGCATCTCCAACTTTCGCACTAGCCTCTTGTGTGGCACTGTATCAAAGGCGTGTGTGTGTGTGTGTGTGTGTGTGTGTGTGTGTGTGTGTGTGTGTGTGTGTGTGTGTGTGTGTGTGTGTGTGTGTGTGTGTGTGTGTGTGTGTGTGTGTGTGTGTGTGTGTGTGTGTGTGTGTACTCACCTAATTGTACTCACCTAATTGTGCTTGCGGGGGTTGAGCTCTGGCTCTTTGGTCCCGCCTCTCAACCGTCAATCAACTGGTGTACAGATTCCTGAGCCTATTGGGCTCTATCATATCTACATTTGAAACTGTGTATGGAGACAGCCTCCACCACATCACTTCCTAATGCATTCCATTTACTAACTACTCTGACACTGAAAAAGTTCTTTCTAACGTCTCTGTGGCTCATTTGGGTACTCAGCTTCCACCTGTGTCCCCTTGTTCGCGTCCCACCAGTGTTGAATAGTTCATCCTTGTTTACCCGGTCGATTCCCCTGAGGATTTTGTAGGTTGTGATCATGTCCCCCCTTACTCTTCTGTCTTCCAGTGTCGTGAGGTGCATTTCCCGCAGCCTTTCCTCATAACTCATGCCTCTTAGTTCTGGGACTAGTCTAGTAGCATACCTTTGGACTTTTTCCAGCTTCGTCTTGTGCTTGACAAGGTACGGGCTCCATGCTGGGGCCGCATACTCCAGGATTGGTCTTACATATGTGGTGTACAAGATTCTGAATGATTCCTTACACAGGTTCCTGAACGCCGTTCTGATGTTAGCCAGCCTCGCATATGCCGCAGACGTTATTCTCTTTATGTGGGCTTCAGGAGACAGGTTTGGTGTGATATCAACTCCTAGATCTTTCTCTCTGTCTGTTTCATTAAGTACTTCATCTCCTATTCTGTATCCTGTGCCTGGCCTCCTGTTTCCACTTCCTAGTTTCATTACTTTGCATTTACTCGGGTTGAACTTCAACAGCCATTTGTTGGACCATTCACTCAGTCTATCCAGGTCATCTTGTAGCCTCCTACTATCATCCTCTGTTTCAATCCTCCTCATAATTTTTGCATCGTCGGCAAACATTGAGAGGAACGAATCTATACCCTCTGGGAGATCATTTACATATACCAGAAACAGTATAGATCCAAGGACTGACCCCTGCGGGACTCCACTTGTGACGTCTCGCCAATCTGAGACCTCACCCCTCACACAGACTCGTTGTCTCCTGTTGCTTAGGTATTCCTCTATCCACCGGAGTACCTTCCCTCTCACTCCAGCCTGCATCTCCAACTTTCGCACTAGCCTCTTGTGTGGCACTGTATCAAAGGCTTGTGTGTGTGTGTGTGTGTGTGTGTGTGTGTGTGTGTGTGTGTGTGTGTGTGTGTGTGTGTGTGTGTGTGTGTGTGTGTGTGTGTGTGTGTGTGTGTGTGTGTGTGTACTCACCTAATTGTACTCACCTAATTGTGCTTGCGGGGGTTGAGCTCTGGCTCTTTGGTCCCGCCTCTCAACCGTCAATCAACTGGTGTACAGATTCCTGAGCCTATTGGGCTCTATCATATCTACATTTGAAACTGTGTATGGAGACAGCCTCCACCACATCACTTCCTAATGCATTCCATTTACTAACTACTCTGACACTGAAAAAGTTCTTTCTAACGTCTCTGTGGCTCATTTGGGTACTCAGCTTCCACCTGTGTCCCCTTGTTCGCGTCCCACCAGTGTTGAATAGTTCATCCTTGTTTACCCGGTCGATTCCCCTGAGGATTTTGTAGGTTGTGATCATGTCCCCCCTTACTCTTCTGTCTTCCAGTGTCGTGAGGTGCATTTCCCGCAGCCTTTCCTCATAACTCATGCCTCTTAGTTCTGGGACTAGTCTAGTAGCATACCTTTGGACTTTTTCCAGCTTCGTCTTGTGCTTGACAAGGTACGGGCTCCATGCTGGGGCCGCATACTCCAGGATTGGTCTTACATATGTGGTGTACAAGATTCTGAATGATTCCTTACACAGGTTCCTGAACGCCGTTCTGATGTTAGCCAGCCTCGCATATGCCGCAGACGTTATTCTCTTTATGTGGGCTTCAGGAGACAGGTTTGGTGTGATATCAACTCCTAGATCTTTCTCTCTGTCTGTTTCATTAAGTACTTCATCTCCTATTCTGTATCCTGTGCCTGGCCTCCTGTTTCCACTTCCTAGTTTCATTACTTTGCATTTACTCGGGTTGAACTTCAACAGCCATTTGTTGGACCATTCACTCAGTCTATCCAGGTCATCTTGTAGCCTCCTACTATCATCCTCTGTTTCAATCCTCCTCATAATTTTTGCATCGTCGGCAAACATTGAGAGGAACGAATCTATACCCTCTGGGAGATCATTTACATATACCAGAAACAGTATAGATCCAAGGACTGACCCCTGCGGGACTCCACTTGTGACGTCTCGCCAATCTGAGACCTCACCCCTCACACAGACTCGTTGTCTCCTGTTGCTTAGGTATTCCTCTATCCACCGGAGTACCTTCCCTCTCACTCCAGCCTGCATCTCCAACTTTCGCACTAGCCTCTTGTGTGGCACTGTATCAAAGGCTTGTGTGTGTGTGTGTGTGTGTGTGTGTGTGTGTGTGTGTGTGTGTGTGTGTGTGTGTGTGTGTGTGTGTGTGTGTGTGTGTGTGTGTGTGTGTGTGTGTGTGTACTCACCTAATTGTACTCACCTAATTGTGCTTGCGGGGGTTGAGCTCTGGCTCTTTGGTCCCGCCTCTCAACCGTCAATCAACTGGTGTACAGATTCCTGAGCCTATTGGGCTCTATCATATCTACATTTGAAACTGTGTATGGAGTCAGCCTCCACCACATCACTTCCTAATGCATTCCATTTACTAACTACTCTGACACTGAAAAAGTTCTTTCTAACGTCTCTGTGGCTCATTTGGGTACTCAGCTTCCACCTGTGTCCCCTTGTTCGCGTCCCACCAGTGTTGAATAGTTCATCCTTGTTTACCCGGTCGATTCCCCTGAGGATTTTGTAGGTTGTGATCATGTCCCCCCTTACTCTTCTGTCTTCCAGTGTCGTGAGGTGCATTTCCCGCAGCCTTTCCTCATAACTCATGCCTCTTAGTTCTGGGACTAGTCTAGTAGCATACCTTTGGACTTTTTCCAGCTTCGTCTTGTGCTTGACAAGGTACGGGCTCCATGCTGGGGCCGCATACTCCAGGATTGGTCTTACATATGTGGTGTACAAGATTCTGAATGATTCCTTACACAGGTTCCTGAACGCCGTTCTGATGTTAGCCAGCCTCGCATATGCCGCAGACGTTATTCTCTTTATGTGGGCTTCAGGAGACAGGTTTGGTGTGATATCAACTCCTAGATCTTTCTCTCTGTCTGTTTCATTAAGTACTTCATCTCCTATTCTGTATCCTGTGCCTGGCCTCCTGTTTCCACTTCCTAGTTTCATTACTTTGCATTTACTCGGGTTGAACTTCAACAGCCATTTGTTGGACCATTCACTCAGTCTATCCAGGTCATCTTGTAGCCTCCTACTATCATCCTCTGTTTCAATCCTCCTCATAATTTTTGCATCGTCGGCAAACATTGAGAGGAACGAATCTATACCCTCTGGGAGATCATTTACATATACCAGAAACAGTATAGGTCCAAGGACTGACCCCTGCGGGACTCCACTTGTGACGTCTCGCCAATCTGAGACCTCACCCCTCACACAGACTCGTTGTCTCCTGTTGCTTAGGTATTCCTCTATCCACCGGAGTACCTTCCCTCTCACTCCAGCCTGCATCTCCAACTTTCGCACTAGCCTCTTGTGTGGCACTGTATCAAAGGCTTGTGTGTGTGTGTGTGTGTGTGTGTGTGTGTGTGTGTGTGTGTGTGTGTGTGTGTGTGTGTGTGTGTGTGTGTGTGTGTGTGTGTGTGTGTGTGTGTGTGTGTGTGTACTCACCTAATTGTACTCACCTAATTGTGCTTGCGGGGGTTGAGCTCTGGCTCTTTGGTCCCGCCTCTCAACCGTCAATCAACTGGTGTACAGATTCCTGAGCCTATTGGGCTCTATCATATCTACATTTGAAACTGTGTATGGAGTCAGCCTCCACCACATCACTTCCTAATGCATTCCATTTACTAACTACTCTGACACTGAAAAAGTTCTTTCTAACGTCTCTGTGGCTCATTTGGGTACTCAGCTTCCACCTGTGTCCCCTTGTACGCGTCCCACCAGTGTTGAATAGTTCATCCTTGTTTACCCGGTCGATTCCCCTGAGGATTTTGTAGGTTGTGATCATGTCCCCCCTTACTCTTCTGTCTTCCAGTGTCGTGAGGTGCATTTCCCGCAGCCTTTCCTCATAACTCATGCCTCTTAGTTCTGGGACTAGTCTAGTAGCATACCTTTGGACTTTTTCCAGCTTCGTCTTGTGCTTGACAAGGTACGGGCTCCATGCTGGGGCCGCATACTCCAGGATTGGTCTTACATATGTGGTGTACAAGATTCTGAATGATTCCTTACACAGGTTCCTGAACGCCGTTCTGATGTTAGCCAGCCTCGCATATGCCGCAGACGTTATTCTCTTTATGTGGGCTTCAGGAGACAGGTTTGGTGTGATATCAACTCCTAGATCTTTCTCTCTGTCTGTTTCATTAAGTACGTCATCTCCTATTCTGTATCCTGTGCCTGGCCTCCTGTTTCCACTTCCTAGTTTCATTACTTTGCATTTACTCGGGTTGAACTTCAACAGCCATTTGTTGGACCATTCACTCAGTCTATCCAGGTCATCTTGTAGCCTCCTACTATCATCCTCTGTTTCAATCCTCCTCATAATTTTTGCATCGTCGGCAAACATTGAGAGGAACGAATCTATACCCTCTGGGAGATCATTTACATATACCAGAAACAGTATAGGTCCAAGGACTGACCCCTGCGGGACTCCACTTGTGACGTCTCGCCAATCTGCGACCTCACCCCTCACACAGACTCGTTGTCTCCTGTTGCTTAGGTATTCCTCTATCCACCGGAGTACCTTCCCTCTCACTCCAGCCTGCATCTCCAACTTTCGCACTAGCCTCTTGTGTGGCACTGTATCAAAGGCTTGTGTGTGTGTGTGTGTGTGTGTGTGTGTGTGTGTGTGTGTGTGTGTGTGTGTGTGTGTGTGTGTGTGTGTGTGTGTGTGTGTGTGTGTGTGTGTGTGTGTGTGTGTGTGTGTGTGTGTGTGTGTGTGTGTGTGTGTGTGTGTGTGTGTGTGTGTGTGTGTGTACTCACCTAATTGTACTCACCTAATTGTGCTTGCGGGGGTTGAGCTCTGGCTCTTTGGTCCCGCCTCTCAACCGTCAATCAACTGGTGTACAGATTCCTGAGCCTATTGGGCTCTATCATATCTACATTTGAAACTGTGTATGGAGTCAGCCTCCACCACATCACTTCCTAATGCATTCCATTTACTAACTACTCTGACACTGAAAAAGTTCTTTCTAACGTCTCTGTGGCTCATTTGGGTACTCAGCTTCCACCTGTGTCCCCTTGTACGCGTCCCACCAGTGTTGAATAGTTCATCCTTGTTTACCCGGTCGATTCCCCTGAGGATTTTGTAGGTTGTGATCATGTCCCCCCTTACTCCTCTGTCTTCCAGTGTCGTGAGGTGCATTTCCCGCAGCCTTTCCTCGTAACTCATGCCTCTTAGTTCTGGGACTAGTCTAGTAGCATACCTTTGGACTTTTTCCAGCTTCGTCTTGTGCTTGACAAGGTACGGGCTCCATGCTGGGGCCGCATACTCCAGGATTGGTCTTACATATGTGGTGTACAAGATTCTGAATGATTCCTTACACAGGTTCCTGAACGCCGTTCTGATGTTAGCCAGCCTCGCATATGCCGCAGACGTTATTCTCTTTATGTGGGCTTCAGGAGACAGGTTTGGTGTGATATCAACTCCTAGATCTTTCTCTCTGTCTGTTTCATTAAGTACTTCATCTCCTATTCTGTATCCTGTGCCTGGCCTCCTGTTTCCACTTCCTAGTTTCATTACTTTGCATTTACTCGTGTTGAACTTCAACAGCCATTTGTTGGACCATTCACTCAGTCTATCCAGGTCATCTTGTAGCCTCCTACTATCATCCTCTGTTTCAATCCTCCTCATAATTTTTGCATCGTCGGCAAACATTGAGAGGAACGAATCTATACCCTCTGGGAGATCATTTACATATACCAGAAACAGTATAGGTCCAAGGACTGACCCCTGCGGGACTCCACTTGTGACGTCTCGCCAATCTGAGACCTCACCCCTCACACAGACTCGTTGTCTCCTGTTGCTTAGGTATTCCTCTATCCACCGGAGTACCTTCCCTCTCACTCCAGCCTGCATCTCCAACTTTCGCACTAGCCTCTTGTGTGGCACTGTATCAAAGGCTTGTGTGTGTGTGTGTGTGTGTGTGTGTGTGTGTGTGTGTGTGTGTGTGTGTGTGTGTGTGTGTGTGTGTGTGTGTGTGTGTGTGTGTGTGTGTGTGTACTCACCTAATTGTACTCACCTAATTGTGCTTGCGGGGGTTGAGCTCTGGCTCTTTGGTCCCGCCTCTCAACCGTCAATCAACTGGTGTACAGATTCCTGAGCCTATTGGGCTCTATCATATCTACATTTGAAACTGTGTATGGAGTCAGCCTCCACCACATCACTTCCTAATGCATTCCATTTACTAACTACTCTGACACTGAAAAAGTTCTTTCTAACGTCTCTGTGGCTCATTTGGGTACTCAGCTTCCACCTGTGTCCCCTTGTACGCGTCCCACCAGTGTTGAATAGTTCATCCTTGTTTACCCGGTCGATTCCCCTGAGGATTTTGTAGGTTGTGATCATGTCCCCCCTTACTCTTCTGTCTTCCAGTGTCGTGAGGTGCATTTCCCGCAGCCTTTCCTCGTAACTCATGCCTCTTAGTTCTGGGACTAGTCTAGTAGCATACCTTTGGACTTTTTCCAGCTTCGTCTTGTGCTTGACAAGGTACGGGCTCCATGCTGGGGCCGCATACTCCAGGATTGGTCTTACATATGTGGTGTACAAGATTCTGAATGATTCCTTACACAGGTTCCTGAACGCCGTTCTGATGTTAGCCAGCCTCGCATATGCCGCAGACGTTATTCTCTTTATGTGGGCTTCAGGAGACAGGTTTGGTGTGATATCAACTCCTAGATCTTTCTCTCTGTCTGTTTCATTAAGTACTTCATCTCCTATTCTGTATCCTGTGCCTGGCCTCCTGTTTCCACTTCCTAGTTTCATTACTTTGCATTTACTCGGGTTGAACTTCAACAGCCATTTGTTGGACCATTCACTCAGTCTATCCAGGTCATCTTGTAGCCTCCTACTATCATCCTCTGTTTCAATCCTCCTCATAATTTTTGCATCGTCGGCAAACATTGAGAGGAACGAATCTATACCCTCTGGGAGATCATTTACATATACCAGAAACAGTATAGGTCCAAGGACTGACCCCTGCGGGACTCCACTTGTGACGTCTCGCCAATCTGAGACCTCACCCCTCACACAGACTCGTTGTCTCCTGTTGCTTAGGTATTCCTCTATCCACCGGAGTACCTTCCCTCTCACTCCAGCCTGCATCTCCAACTTTCGCACTAGCCTCTTGTGTGGCACTGTATCAAAGGCTTGTGTGTGTGTGTGTGTGTGTGTGTGTGTGTGTGTGTGTGTGTGTGTGTGTGTGTGTGTGTGTGTGTGTGTGTGTGTGTGTGTGTGTGTGTACTCACCTAATTGTACTCACCTAATTGTGCTTGCGGGGGTTGAGCTCTGGCTCTTTGGTCCCGCCTCTCAACCGTCAATCAACTGGTGTACAGATTCCTGAGCCTATTGGGCTCTATCATATCTACATTTGAAACTGTGTATGGAGTCAGCCTCCACCACATCACTTCCTAATGCATTCCATTTACTAACTACTCTGACACTGAAAAAGTTCTTTCTAACGTCTCTGTGGCTCATTTGGGTACTCAGCTTCCACCTGTGTCCCCTTGTTCGCGTCCCACCAGTGTTGAATAGTTCATCCTTGTTTACCCGGTCGATTCCCCTGAGGATTTTGTAGGTTGTGATCATGTCCCCCCTTACTCTTCTGTCTTCCAGTGTCGTGAGGTGCATTTCCCGCAGCCTTTCCTCATAACTCATGCCTCTTAGTTCTGGGACTAGTCTAGTAGCATACCTTTGGACTTTTTCCAGCTTCGTCTTGTGCTTGACAAGGTACGGGCTCCATGCTGGGGCCGCATACTCCAGGATTGGTCTTACATATGTGGTGTACAAGATTCTGAATGATTCCTTACACAGGTTCCTGAACGCCGTTCTGATGTTAGCCAGCCTCGCATATGCCGCAGACGTTATTCTCTTTATGTGGGCTTCAGGAGACAGGTTTGGTGTGATATCAACTCCTAGATCTTTCTCTCTGTCTGTTTCATTAAGTACTTCATCTCCTATTCTGTATCCTGTGCCTGGCCTCCTGTTTCCACTTCCTAGTTTCATTACTTTGCATTTACTCGGGTTGAACTTCAACAGCCATTTGTTGGACCATTCACTCAGTCTATCCAGGTCATCTTGTAGCCTCCTACTATCATCCTCTGTTTCAATCCTCCTCATAATTTTTGCATCGTCGGCAAACATTGAGAGGAACGAATCTATACCCTCTGGGAGATCATTTACATATACCAGAAACAGTATAGGTCCAAGGACTGACCCCTGCGGGACTCCACTTGTGACGTCTCGCCAATCTGAGACCTCACCCCTCACACAGACTCGTTGTCTCCTGTTGCTTAGGTATTCCTCTATCCACCGGAGTACCTTCCCTCTCACTCCAGCCTGCATCTCCAACTTTCGCACTAGCCTCTTGTGTGGCACTGTATCAAAGGCTTGTGTGTGTGTGTGTGTGTGTGTGTGTGTGTGTGTGTGTGTGTGTGTGTGTGTGTGTGTGTGTGTGTGTGTGTGTGTGTGTGTGTACTCACCTAATTGTACTCACCTAATTGTGCTTGCGGGGGTTGAGCTCTGGCTCTTTGGTCCCGCCTCTCAACCGTCAATCAACTGGTGTACAGATTCCTGAGCCTATTGGGCTCTATCATATCTACATTTGAAACTGTGTATGGAGTCAGCCTCCACCACATCACTTCCTAATGCATTCCATTTACTAACTACTCTGACACTGAAAAAGTTCTTTCTAACGTCTCTGTGGCTCATTTGGGTACTCAGCTTCCACCTGTGTCCCCTTGTACGCGTCCCACCAGTGTTGAATAGTTCATCCTTGTTTACCCGGTCGATTCCCCTGAGGATTTTGTAGGTTGTGATCATGTCCCCCCTTACTCTTCTGTCTTCCAGTGTCGTGAGGTGCATTTCCCGCAGCCTTTCCTCATAACTCATGCCTCTTAGTTCTGGGACTAGTCTAGTAGCATACCTTTGGACTTTTTCCAGCTTCGTCTTGTGCTTGACAAGGTACGGGCTCCATGCTGGGGCCGCATACTCCAGGATTGGTCTTACATATGTGGTGTACAAGATTCTGAATGATTCCTTACACAGGTTCCTGAACGCCGTTCTGATGTTAGCCAGCCTCGCATATGCCGCAGACGTTATTCTCTTTATGTGGGCTTCAGGAGACAGGTTTGGTGTGATATCAACTCCTAGATCTTTCTCTCTGTCTGTTTCATTAAGTACGTCATCTCCTATTCTGTATCCTGTGCCTGGCCTCCTGTTTCCACTTCCTAGTTTCATTACTTTGCATTTACTCGGGTTGAACTTCAACAGCCATTTGTTGGACCATTCACTCAGTCTATCCAGGTCATCTTGTAGCCTCCTACTATCATCCTCTGTTTCAATCCTCCTCATAATTTTTGCATCGTCGGCAAACATTGAGAGGAACGAATCTATACCCTCTGGGAGATCATTTACATATACCAGAAACAGTATAGGTCCAAGGACTGACCCCTGCGGGACTCCACTTGTGACGTCTCGCCAATCTGCGACCTCACCCCTCACACAGACTCGTTGTCTCCTGTTGCTTAGGTATTCCTCTATCCACCGGAGTACCTTCCCTCTCACTCCAGCCTGCATCTCCAACTTTCGCACTAGCCTCTTGTGTGGCACTGTATCAAAGGCTTGTGTGTGTGTGTGTGTGTGTGTGTGTGTGTGTGTGTGTGTGTGTGTGTGTGTGTGTGTGTGTGTGTGTGTGTGTGTGTGTGTGTGTGTGTGTGTGTGTGTGTGTGTGTGTGTGTGTGTGTGTGTGTGTGTGTGTGTACTCACCTATATGTACTCACCTATATGTGCTTGCAGGATCGAGCATTGACTCTTGGATCCCGCCTTTCGAGCATCGGTTGTTTACAGCAATGACTCCTGTCCCATTTCCCTATCATACCTGGTTTTAAAATTATGAATAGTATTTGCTTCCACAACCTGTTCCTGAAGTGCATTCCATTTCCCCACTACTCTCACGCTAAAAGAAAACTTCCTTACATCTCTGTGACTCATCTGAGTTTCAAGCTTCCATCCATGTCCTCTCGTTCTGTTACTATTCCGTGTGAACATTTCGTCTATGTCCACTCTGTCAATTCCTCTGAGTATCTTATACGTTCCTATCATGTCCCCCCTCTCCCTTCTTCTTTCTAGTGTCGTAAGGCACAGTTCCCTCAGGCGCTCTTCATACCCCATCCCTCGTAGCTCTGGGACGAGTCTCGTTGCAAACCTCTGAACCTTTTCCAGTTTCATTATATGCTTCTTCAGATGGGGACTCCATGATGAGGCGGCATACTCTAAGACTGGCCTTACGTAGGCAGTGTAAAGCGCCCTAAATGCCTCCTTACTTAGGTTTCTGAATGATGTTCTAACTTTTGCCAGTGTAGAGTACGCTGCTGTCGTTATCCTATTAATATGTGCCTCAGGAGATAGATTAGGTGTTACGTCCACCCCCAGGTCTCTTTCACGCGTCGTTACAGGTAGGCTGTTCCCCTTCATTGTGTACTGTCCCTTTGGTCTCCTATCTCCTAGTCCCATTTCCATAACTTTACATTTGCTCGTGTTGAATTCTAGTAGCCATTTCTCTGACCATCTCTGCAATCTGTTCAGGTCCTCTTGGAGGATCCTGCAATCCTCATCTGTCACAACTCTTCTCATCAACTTTGCATCATCCGCAAACATCGACATGTAGGACTCTACGCCTGTAAACATGTCGTTAACATACACAAGAAATAGAATTGGTCCCAGCACCGATCCTTGTGGTACTCCACTTGTTACTGTTCGCCAGTCCGACTTCTCGCCCCTTACCGTAACTCTTTGGCTCCTTCCTGTTAGGTAGTTCCTTATCCATTCTAGGACCTTTCCCCCCACCCCCGCCTGCCTCTCGAGCTTGAACAGCAGTCTCATGTGCGGTACTGTATCAAAGGCTTTTTGGCAGTCCAGAAATATGCAGTCTGCCCAACCATCTCTGTCCTGTCTTATCCTCGTTATTTTATCATAGAATTCCAGAAGGTTTGTTAGGCACGATTTCCCTGTCCAGAACCCATGTTGATGTTTGTTCACAAACCTAATGTTCTCCAGGTGTGCAACCAGTCGTAGCCTAATTATTCTTTCCAGTATTTTACAGGGGATGCTTGTCAGTGATACAGGTCTGTAGTTAAGTGCCTCCTCCCTATCTCCTTTCTTGAAGATCGGCACGACATTTGCCTTCTTCCAGCAACTGGGCAATTCTCCTGACATAAGTGACTCATTAAAGATCATTGCCAGAGGCACGCTGAGGGCCTGTGCTGCTTCTTTTAGTATCCACGGTGATACTTTGTCTGGTCCAACTGCTTTAGTTGCATCTAGAGTTGTCAACTGTTTCATTACCTCCTCTGCTGTCACCTCTATATCTGATAGTCTTTCATCTAGGGTAACCCCTTCCAACAATGGGAGCTGCTCAGGCTCGGTAGTGAACACTCCATGGAAACTGGCATTCAGTGCCTCGCAGATTTCCTTGTCACTTTCAGTATATGCCCCCTCTGTCTTCCTTAGTCTTGTCACTTGGTCGTTCACCGACATTTTTCTTCTTATATGACTGTGTAGTAACTTAGGTTGTTTTTTCGCTTTGATTGCAATATCGTTCTCATAGTCCCTTTCCGATGTTCGTCTTATGTTAATGTAATCGTTCCTAGCTCTGTTGTATCTGCTTCTGTTGTCCTCTGTTCTTTGTCTTCTGTACTTCCTCCACTCCCGCCTGCTGGCCATTTTTGCTTCCTGACACTGTCTATTAAACCATGGGTTATTATATTCCTTCTTATTTTTTCCCTTTACCGTTGGTATAAATCTCTCTTCGGCCTCCTGGCATTTCTGTATGACTAGGTCCATCATATCTTGGACTGTTTTTCCTCTAATTTCTTCCTCCCACTGCACTTCACCCAGATAGTCCCTTATCCTCATATAGTCCCCTTTCCTGTAGTCAGCTCTCCTTTCCCAGATCTCTTGTCCCATGGTCATAATTTTGAATTCCATCATGTAGTCAAAGACTAGGACACAATGGTCACTGGCCCCTAGAGGTATTTCATGCTCTAAATTCTCGATATCTTCTACGTTCTGGGTGAAAATCAGGTCTAATAGGCTCGGTGCATCTCCTCCTCTTTCCCTTGTGTCTTCCTTCACATGTTGTGTCAGGAAATTCCTGTCTATAACATCTACTAATTTTGCTCCCCACGTTTCATCCCCTCCATGGGGATTCCTTGATTCCCAATTTATCTCTCCATGATTTAGGTCCCCCATGATCAGCAGCTTCGCTCTCATTCTGTGGGCTAGTGTTGCTGCCTTCTGCAGTTCATCAATACATGCTTTGTTGTTGTCATCATACTCCTGCCTGGGTCTTCTACTGTTTGGTGGGGGATTGTAGATTACCATGATCACAATCTTCCTCCCATCTACTGTCAGAGTTCCATGTATGAAGCTTGTGCACTCATTGGTAACTCGATTTCCCAGGTCTTCAAACTTCCATTTCCGCTTTATTAGGAGTGCTACTCCCCCTCCCTGTCTCTGTGTCCTCTCTTTTCGTATCACCTGGTACCCTTCAGGAAAGATAGCATCTGAGATCATGTCATTAATTTTAGTTTCCACAATTGCAACTATGTCAGGATCTGCTTCACTCACTCTTTCTTTTATCTCTTCTGCTTTATTAGATACCCCATCAGCATTGGTGTACCAAACCTTGAGATTCTTCATGGAAACTCTTGTACCAGAGTTCTCCCTTTCTCTGGGGGTCTGGGGGGATCTGGGGGATGTCTGGGGGGTGACTGGGGGCAGAGGGGATCTGGGGGATCTGGGGGGTGTCTGGGGGATGACTGGGGGCGGGGAGGGTCCGGGGGATGTCCGGGGGGATCCAGGGGGTGTCTGGGGGGGTCCGGGGGGTGTATGGGGGGTGAAAGAGTTCAGGAGGGGTGCTTGGGGGGCTACTGGGGGCTGGGCTTCTAGGAAGGTAGGTAGGAGGGTCTGGGGTAGGGCCTGGGTAGGTAGGTCTGGAGTAGGAAGGGCATACTGGGTCTGAAGATTAGGGAGGGCATAGAGGGGTTGGGAGATGGCGTAAGGTTGGGAGACAGATAGAGGTTGAGAGGTTGGGAGGGGGATGGATAGAGGGGGTGGGGGGGACCTCCCACCTCCCTCGCAAGGGTGGGGGGTCACATGGAAGGAGAGGGGATGAGGAGGGGTGAGGGCAGGGTAGGCTTTGGGTGTTGAGGGGATGAGGTCTGGGTGGGTTCTTGGGGTTGAGGGGATGAGGTCTGGATGGGATTTGGGGGTTGAGGAGATGAGAGCTGGGTGGGTTTTGGGGGTTGAGGGGACGAGGGCTGGACGGGTTTTGGGGGTTGAGGTGATGAGGGGGTCCTTGGAATGTGGGATGAATTTGACTCCAGTGGGGTCAGAGGGGTCAAGGGATGTGCTGGGGAGATAAGCAGGGGCGGCTGATTTGGGAAAGGGGTGACCTGAGAAGCACGTGTGAGCTGGTTAGCATGGGGTGGATTAGCACTGGGGTGTGTAGCTGCGCTCAAATGGGAAGAGTCGTATTGTTGTTTGCTTGCTCTGTGGGCAATCTGTTCCTCCTTCGTCATGAATTTGTCAATAAATACGTTGTAGTAATTTTCGCTACCTCTGAGTAGGTGTTTGTGATGCAGTATGTAATCCACTGCCTCTTCGTTAGTGAACTGTACCAGGACAGGTCGTTTCCTGTTACAGTTGTATGGTCCAATGCGTCGGTGGACTTGCACCTCATTCCCTGCCATCTGGGCTCTCATGTCTCTCAAGATCCCCTGTAGTTCCAAATCCTCAATCTCCATCCTTTCCTGCCTCGATGGTGCCCTGGCTTCAAGTAATCCATGGATTATGATTGTCCTCTTTCTCAGTTCAGGGTCATGCTGGTGGCCCTCTCCCTGGCTGACCCCCACCCCTCCTACACCCGCTACTCCACCTACTACTACTACTTCCCCTTCCCCTGCCAAGCTTCCCTTATTCCTGCCAAATTCCTGCCAAATTGTGTGTGTGTGTGTGTGTGTGTGTACTCACCTAATTGTACTCACCTAATTGTGCTTGCGGGGGTTGAGCTCTGGCTCTTTGGTCCCGCCTCTCAACCGTCAATCAACTGGTGTACAGATTCCTGAGCCTATTGGGCTCTATCATATCTACATTTGAAACTGTGTATGGAGTCAGCCTCCACCACATCACTTCCTAATGCATTCCATTTACTAACTACTCTGACACTGAAAAAGTTCTTTCTAACGTCTCTGTGGCTCATTTGGGTACTCAGCTTCCACCTGTGTCCCCTTGTACGCGTCCCACCAGTGTTGAATAGTTCATCCTTGTTTACCCGGTCGATTCCCCTGAGGATTTTGTAGGTTGTGATCATGTCCCCCCTTACTCTTCTGTCTTCCAGTGTCGTGAGGTGCATTTCCCGCAGCCTTTCCTCGTAACTCATGCCTCTTAGTTCTGGGACTAGTCTAGTAGCATACCTTTGGACTTTTTCCAGCTTCGTCTTGTGCTTGACAAGGTACGGGCTCCATGCTGGGGCCGTATACTCCAGGATTGGTCTTACATATGTGGTGTACAAGATTCTGAATGATTCCTTACACAGGTTCCTGAACGCCGTTCTGATGTTAGCCAGCCTCGCATATGCCGCAGACGTTATTCTCTTTATGTGGGCTTCAGGAGACAGGTTTGGTGTGATATCAACTCCTAGATCTTTCTCTCTGTCTGTTTCATTAAGTACGTCATCTCCTATTCTGTATCCTGTGCCTGGCCTCCTGTTTCCACTTCCTAGTTTCATTACTTTGCATTTACTCGGGTTGAACTTCAACAGCCATTTGTTGGACCATTCACTCAGTCTATCCAGGTCATCTTGTAGCCTCCTACTATCATCCTCTGTTTCAATCCTCCTCATAATTTTTGCATCGTCGGCAAACATTGAGAGGAACGAATCTATACCCTCTGGGAGATCATTTACATATACCAGAAACAGTATAGGTCCAAGGACTGACCCCTGCGGGACTCCACTTGTGACGTCTCGCCAATCTGCGACCTCACCCCTCACACAGACTCGTTGTCTCCTGTTGCTTAGGTATTCCTCTATCCACCGGAGTACCTTCCCTCTCACTCCAGCCTGCATCTCCAACTTTCGCACTAGCCTCTTGTGTGGCACTGTATCAAAGGCTTGTGTGTGTGTGTGTGTGTGTGTGTGTGTGTGTGTGTGTGTGTGTGTGTGTGTGTACTCACCTAATTGTACTCACCTAATTGTGCTTGCGGGGGTTGAGCTCTGGCTCTTTGGTCCCGCCTCTCAACCGTCAATCAACTGGTGTACAGATTCCTGAGCCTATTGGGCTCTATCATATCTACATTTGAAACTGTGTATGGAGTCAGCCTCCACCACATCACTTCCTAATGCATTCCATTTACTAACTACTCTGACACTGAAAAAGTTCTTTCTAACGTCTCTGTGGCTCATTTGGGTACTCAGCTTCCACCTGTGTCCCCTTGTTCGCGTCCCACCAGTGTTGAATAGTTCATCCTTGTTTACCCGGTCGATTCCCCTGAGGATTTTGTAGGTTGTGATCATGTCCCCCCTTACTCTTCTGTCTTCCAGTGTCGTGAGGTGCATTTCCCGCAGCCTTTCCTCATAACTCATGCCTCTTAGTTCTGGGACTAGTCTAGTAGCATACCTTTGGACTTTTTCCAGCTTCGTCTTGTGCTTGACAAGGTACGGGCTCCATGCTGGGGCCGCATACTCCAGGATTGGTCTTACATATGTGGTGTACAAGATTCTGAATGATTCCTTACACAGGTTCCTGAACGCCGTTCTGATGTTAGCCAGCCTCGCATATGCCGCAGACGTTATTCTCTTTATGTGGGCTTCAGGAGACAGGTTTGGTGTGATATCAACTCCTAGATCTTTCTCTCTGTCTGTTTCATTAAGTACTTCATCTCCTATTCTGTATCCTGTGCCTGGCCTCCTGTTTCCACTTCCTAGTTTCATTACTTTGCATTTACTCGGGTTGAACTTCAACAGCCATTTGTTGGACCATTCACTCAGTCTATCCAGGTCATCTTGTAGCCTCCTACTATCATCCTCTGTTTCAATCCTCCTCATAATTTTTGCATCGTCGGCAAACATTGAGAGGAACGAATCTATACCCTCTGGGAGATCATTTACATATACCAGAAACAGTATAGGTCCAAGGACTGACCCCTGCGGGACTCCACTTGTGACGTCTCGCCAATCTGAGACCTCACCCCTCACACAGACTCGTTGTCTCCTGTTGCTTAGGTATTCCTCTATCCACCGGAGTACCTTCCCTCTCACTCCAGCCTGCATCTCCAACTTTCGCACTAGCCTCTTGTGTGGCACTGTATCAAAGGCTTGTGTGTGTGTGTGTGTGTGTGTGTGTGTGTGTGTGTGTGTGTGTGTGTGTGTGTGTGTGTGTGTGTGTGTGTGTGTGTGTGTGTGTGTGTGTGTGTACTCACCTAATTGTACTCACCTAATTGTGCTTGCGGGGGTTGAGCTCTGGCTCTTTGGTCCCGCCTCTCAACCGTCAATCAACTGGTGTACAGATTCCTGAGCCTATTGGGCTCTATCATATCTACATTTGAAACTGTGTATGGAGTCAGCCTCCACCACATCACTTCCTAATGCATTCCATTTACTAACTACTCTGACACTGAAAAAGTTCTTTCTAACGTCTCTGTGGCTCATTTGGGTACTCAGCTTCCACCTGTGTCCCCTTGTACGCGTCCCACCAGTGTTGAATAGTTCATCCTTGTTTACCCGGTCGATTCCCCTGAGGATTTTGTAGGTTGTGATCATGTCCCCCCTTACTCTTCTGTCTTCCAGTGTCGTGAGGTGCATTTCCCGCAGCCTTTCCTCATAACTCATGCCTCTTAGTTCTGGGACTAGTCTAGTAGCATACCTTTGGACTTTTTCCAGCTTCGTCTTGTGCTTGACAAGGTACGGGCTCCATGCTGGGGCCGCATACTCCAGGATTGGTCTTACATATGTGGTGTACAAGATTCTGAATGATTCCTTACACAGGTTCCTGAACGCCGTTCTGATGTTAGCCAGCCTCGCATATGCCGCAGACGTTATTCTCTTTATGTGGGCTTCAGGAGACAGGTTTGGTGTGATATCAACTCCTAGATCTTTCTCTCTGTCTGTTTCATTAAGTACGTCATCTCCTATTCTGTATCCTGTGCCTGGCCTCCTGTTTCCACTTCCTAGTTTCATTACTTTGCATTTACTCGGGTTGAACTTCAACAGCCATTTGTTGGACCATTCACTCAGTCTATCCAGGTCATCTTGTAGCCTCCTACTATCATCCTCTGTTTCAATCCTCCTCATAATTTTTGCATCGTCGGCAAACATTGAGAGGAACGAATCTATACCCTCTGGGAGATCATTTACATATACCAGAAACAGTATAGGTCCAAGGACTGACCCCTGCGGGACTCCACTTGTGACGTCTCGCCAATCTGCGACCTCACCCCTCACACAGACTCGTTGTCTCCTGTTGCTTAGGTATTCCTCTATCCACCGGAGTACCTTCCCTCTCACTCCAGCCTGCATCTCCAACTTTCGCACTAGCCTCTTGTGTGGCACTGTATCAAAGGCTTGTGTGTGTGTGTGTGTGTGTGTGTGTGTGTGTGTGTGTGTGTGTGTGTGTGTGTGTGTGTGTGTGTGTGTGTGTGTGTGTGTGTGTGTGTGTGTGTGTGTGTGTGTGTGTGTGTGTGTGTGTGTGTGTGTGTGTGTGTGTGTGTACTCACCTAATTGTACTCACCTAATTGTGCTTGCGGGGGTTGAGCTCTGGCTCTTTGGTCCCGCCTCTCAACCGTCAATCAACTGGTGTACAGATTCCTGAGCCTATTGGGCTCTATCATATCTACATTTGAAACTGTGTATGGAGTCAGCCTCCACCACATCACTTCCTAATGCATTCCATTTACTAACTACTCTGACACTGAAAAAGTTCTTTCTAACGTCTCTGTGGCTCATTTGGGTACTCAGCTTCCACCTGTGTCCCCTTGTACGCGTCCCACCAGTGTTGAATAGTTCATCCTTGTTTACCCGGTCGATTCCCCTGAGGATTTTGTAGGTTGTGATCATGTCCCCCCTTACTCTTCTGTCTTCCAGTGTCGTGAGGTGCATTTCCCGCAGCCTTTCCTCGTAACTCATGCCTCTTAGTTCTGGGACTAGTCTAGTAGCATACCTTTGGACTTTTTCCAGCTTCGTCTTGTGCTTGACAAGGTACGGGCTCCATGCTGGGGCCGCATACTCCAGGATTGGTCTTACATATGTGGTGTACAAGATTCTGAATGATTCCTTACACAGGTTCCTGAACGCCGTTCTGATGTTAGCCAGCCTCGCATATGCCGCAGACGTTATTCTCTTTATGTGGGCTTCAGGAGACAGGTTTGGTGTGATATCAACTCCTAGATCTTTCTCTCTGTCTGTTTCATTAAGTACGTCATCTCCTATTCTGTATCCTGTGCCTGGCCTCCTGTTTCCACTTCCTAGTTTCATTACTTTGCATTTACTCGGGTTGAACTTCAACAGCCATTTGTTGGACCATTCACTCAGTCTATCCAGGTCATCTTGTAGCCTCCTACTATCATCCTCTGTTTCAATCCTCCTCATAATTTTTGCATCGTCGGCAAACATTGAGAGGAACGAATCTATACCCTCTGGGAGATCATTTACATATACCAGAAACAGTATAGGTCCAAGGACTGACCCCTGCGGGACTCCACTTGTGACGTCTCGCCAATCTGCGACCTCACCCCTCACACAGACTCGTTGTCTCCTGTTGCTTAGGTATTCCTCTATCCACCAGAGTACCTTCCCTCTCACTCCAGCCTGCATCTCCAACTTTCGCACTAGCCTCTTGTGTGGCACTGTATCAAAGGCTTGTGTGTGTGTGTGTGTGTGTGTGTGTGTGTGTGTGTGTGTGTGTGTGTGTGTGTGTGTGTGTGTGTGTGTGTGTGTGTGTGTGTGTGTGTGTGTGTGTGTGTGTGTGTGTGTGTGTGTGTGTGTGTGTGTGTGTGTGTGTGTGTGTGTGTGTGTGTGTGTGTGTGTGTGTGTGTGTGTGTGTGTGTGTGTGTGTGTGTGTGTGTGTGTGTGTGTGTGTGTGTGTGTGTGTGTGTGTGTGTGTGTGTGTGTGTGTGTGTGTGTGTGTGTGTGTGTGTGTGTGTGTGTGTGTGTGTGTGTGTGTGTGTGTGTGTGTGTGTGTGTGTGTGTGTGTGTGTGTGTGTGTGTGTGTGTGTGTGTGTGTGTGTGTGTGTGTGTGTGTGTGTGTGTGTGTGTGTGTGTGTGTGTGTGTGTGTGTGTGTGTGTGTGTGTGTGTGTGTGTGTGTGTGTGTGTGTGTGTGTGTGTGTGTGTGTGTGTGTGTGTGTGTGTGTGTGTGTGTGTGTGTGTGTGTGTGTGTGTGTGTGTGTGTGTGTGTGTGTGTGTGTGTGTGTGTGTGTGTGTGTGTGTGTGTGTGTGTGTGTGTGTGTGTGTGTGTGTGTGTGTGTGTGTGTGTGTGTGTGTGTGTGTGTGTGTGTGTGTGTGTGTGTGTGTGTGTGTGTGTGTGTGTGTGTGTGTGTGTGTGTGTGTGTGTGTGTGTGTGTGTGTGTGTGTGTGTGTGTGTGTGTGTGTGTGTGTGTGTGTGTGTGTGTGTGTGTGTGTGTGTGTGTGTGTGTGTGTGTGTGTGTGTGTGTGTGTGTGTGTGTGTGTGTGTGTGTGTGTGTGTGTGTGTGTGTGTGTGTGTGTGTGTGTGTGTGTGTGTGTGTGTGTGTGTGTGTGTGTGTGTGTGTGTGTGTGTGTGTGTGTGTGTGTGTGTGTGTGTGTGTGTGTGTGTGTGTGTGTGTGTGTGTGTGTGTGTGTGTGTGTGTGTGTGTGTGTGTGTGTGTGTGTGTGTGTGTGTGTGTGTGTGTGTGTGTGTGTGTGTGTGTGTGTGTGTGTGTGTGTGTGTGTGTGTGTGTGTGTGTGTGTGTGTGTGTGTGTGTGTGTGTGTGTGTGTGTGTGTGTGTGTGTGTGTGTGTGTGTGTGTGTGTGTGTGTGTGTGTGTGTGTGTGTGTGTGTGTGTACTCACCTAATTGTACTCACCTAATTGTGCTTGCGGGGGTTGAGCTCTGGCTCTTTGGTCCCGCCTCTCAACCGTCAATCAACTGGTGTACAGATTCCTGAGCCTATTGGGCTCTATCATATCTACATTTGAAACTGTGTATGGAGTCAGCCTCCACCACATCACTTCCTAATGCATTCCATTTACTAACTACTCTGACACTGAAAAAGTTCTTTCTAACGTCTCTGTGGCTCATTTGGGTACTCAGCTTCCACCTGTGTCCCCTTGTTCGCGTCCCACCAGTGTTGAATAGTTCATCCTTGTTTACCCGGTCGATTCCCCTGAGGATTTTGTAGGTTGTGATCATGTCCCCCCTTACTCTTCTGTCTTCCAGTGTCGTGAGGTGCATTTCCCGCAGCCTTTCCTCATAACTCATGCCTCTTAGTTCTGGGACTAGTCTAGTAGCATACCTTTGGACTTTTTCCAGCTTCGTCTTGTGCTTGACAAGGTACGGGCTCCATGCTGGGGCCGCATACTCCAGGATTGGTCTTACATATGTGGTGTACAAGATTCTGAATGATTCCTTACACAGGTTCCTGAACGCCGTTCTGATGTTAGCCAGCCTCGCATATGCCGCAGACGTTATTCTCTTTATGTGGGCTTCAGGAGACAGGTTTGGTGTGATATCAACTCCTAGATCTTTCTCTCTGTCTGTTTCATTAAGTACTTCATCTCCTATTCTGTATCCTGTGCCTGGCCTCCTGTTTCCACTTCCTAGTTTCGTTACTTTGCATTTACTCGGGTTGAACTTCAACAGCCATTTGTTGGACCATTCACTCAGTCTATCCAGGTCATCTTGTAGCCTCCTACTATCATCCTCTGTTTCAATCCTCCTCATAATTTTTGCATCGTCGGCAAACATTGAGAGGAACGAATCTATACCCTCTGGGAGATCATTTACATATACCAGAAACAGTATAGGTCCAAGGACTGACACCTGCGGGACTCCACTTGTGACGTCTCGCCAATCTGAGACCTCACCCCTCACACAGACTCGTTGTCTCCTGTTGCTTAGGTATTCCTCTATCCACCGGAGTACCTTCCCTCTCACTCCAGCCTGCATCTCCAACTTTCGCACTAGCCTCTTGTGTGGCACTGTATCAAAGGCGTGTGTGTGTGTGTGTGTGTGTGTGTGTGTGTGTGTGTGTGTGTGTGTGTGTGTGTGTGTGTGTGTGTGTGTGTGTGTGTGTGTGTGTGTGTGTGTGTACTCACCTAATTGTACTCACCTAATTGTGCTTGCGGGGGTTGAGCTCTGGCTCTTTGGTCCCGCCTCTCAACCGTCAATCAACTGGTGTACAGATTCCTGAGCCTATTGGGCTCTATCATATCTACATTTGAAACTGTGTATGGAGACAGCCTCCACCACATCACTTCCTAATGCATTCCATTTACTAACTACTCTGACACTGAAAAAGTTCTTTCTAACGTCTCTGTGGCTCATTTGGGTACTCAGCTTCCACCTGTGTCCCCTTGTTCGCGTCCCACCAGTGTTGAATAGTTCATCCTTGTTTACCCGGTCGATTCCCCTGAGGATTTTGTAGGTTGTGATCATGTCCCCCCTTACTCTTCTGTCTTCCAGTGTCGTGAGGTGCATTTCCCGCAGCCTTTCCTCATAACTCATGCCTCTTAGTTCTGGGACTAGTCTAGTAGCATACCTTTGGACTTTTTCCAGCTTCGTCTTGTGCTTGACAAGGTACGGGCTCCATGCTGGGGCCGCATACTCCAGGATTGGTCTTACATATGTGGTGTACAAGATTCTGAATGATTCCTTACACAGGTTCCTGAACGCCGTTCTGATGTTAGCCAGCCTCGCATATGCCGCAGACGTTATTCTCTTTATGTGGGCTTCAGGAGACAGGTTTGGTGTGATATCAACTCCTAGATCTTTCTCTCTGTCTGTTTCATTAAGTACTTCATCTCCTATTCTGTATCCTGTGCCTGGCCTCCTGTTTCCACTTCCTAGTTTCATTACTTTGCATTTACTCGGGTTGAACTTCAACAGCCATTTGTTGGACCATTCACTCAGTCTATCCAGGTCATCTTGTAGCCTCCTACTATCATCCTCTGTTTCAATCCTCCTCATAATTTTTGCATCGTCGGCAAACATTGAGAGGAACGAATCTATACCCTCTGGGAGATCATTTACATATACCAGAAACAGTATAGGTCCAAGGACTGACCCCTGCGGGACTCCACTTGTGACGTCTCGCCAATCTGAGACCTCACCCCTCACACAGACTCGTTGTCTCCTGTTGCTTAGGTATTCCTCTATCCACCGGAGTACCTTCCCTCTCACTCCAGCCTGCATCTCCAACTTTCGCACTAGCCTCTTGTGTGGCACTGTATCAAAGGCTTGTGTGTGTGTGTGTGTGTGTGTGTGTGTGTGTGTGTGTGTGTGTGTGTGTGTGTGTGTGTGTGTGTGTGTGTGTGTGTGTGTGTGTGTGTGTGTGTGTGTGTGTGTGTGTGTACTCACCTAATTGTACTCACCTAATTGTGCTTGCGGGGGTTGAGCTCTGGCTCTTTGGTCCCGCCTCTCAACCGTCAATCAACTGGTGTACAGATTCCTGAGCCTATTGGGCTCTATCATATCTACATTTGAAACTGTGTATGGAGTCAGCCTCCACCACATCACTTCCTAATGCATTCCATTTACTAACTACTCTGACACTGAAAAAGTTCTTTCTAACGTCTCTGTGGCTCATTTGGGTACTCAGCTTCCACCTGTGTCCCCTTGTTCGCGTCCCACCAGTGTTGAATAGTTCATCCTTGTTTACCCGGTCGATTCCCCTGAGGATTTTGTAGGTTGTGATCATGTCCCCCCTTACTCTTCTGTCTTCCAGTGTCGTGAGGTGCATTTCCCGCAGCCTTTCCTCATAACTCATGCCTCTTAGTTCTGGGACTAGTCTAGTAGCATACCTTTGGACTTTTTCCAGCTTCGTCTTGTGCTTGACAAGGTACGGGCTCCATGCTGGGGCCG